>NC_056733.1:813367888-813444520 GCF_019279795.1 Protopterus annectens
CCATTGCGGTACATATAGCTGAACATATAGGCACATATACTGCCCACTTTTCATGGTGGGGATGTCAATTATGCTACAGTTGTGAGACATGCGGTTATGTAATACTATTGCACAATGTTGTGCAGAATGCATTCTGCTGTCCTCAGGCCGTATAGCTGTTGCAGGCCTCACTGCCTGTAGCTCAGTCCCACAGTGTTTAATCACCACATGACATATACCGGCACTGCTTGCTGTCTGCAATGCCACACACTACAACCTACATACATATGTGCACATAGCAGCCTTCAACAACATACATATGTCCAGCCTTCACTAACAGTTGCAGTATGTCCCTTGCCCTATGCAAATGTGCATGTACATATAGATATGGACTGCTGCCACATATGGATGATTCAAAGTATGTAGAGTACCCTTCAGACACATCTGTTGGATGTCAGCAAATACATATCTGTTACATACCTTACCTTTGTATTCTTCACCTCCGTCTGTTGTAGGTGTTGTTTTTTTGTTTTTTATTTATTTATTTTTTTTGGTTTTGTTTCCTCTGTGTGTTGCTGTTTGTTTTCAGTGTCTGTCTCCTTCTGCCTGTTTGTGTCTGTCTGTCTGTCTTTGTCTGTCTCTCTCGCTCATGCTCTCTCTCTCTCCCCCAGTTGTTGCAATGATATTATTGCATGTGTGGACAGCAGATAAAGGCTGCTTTTCTAGGTATCTGCACATGTGCATGTGATGGCCTCTGCACCAATTGGTGCACACCATTTAGTAATTGCATGCAGCCTGCTGTGTGGTAATTGCAGTTCTCACTGTGATTTCAGGACACTGCTATAAAATGATAGGTTAGGTAGGCGTAGCCCTTTCAGTTTTGCAAGGTGGGGATCATGCTTGTTTGCTGTGTACACTGTCGTCTCAGTCAGAAGGTTGGTATATGTCTCATATCTGAAGCTGGGTTGTAGCCAGTGAAATGCATGTTGTACTGAAACCTGGCTGTTGCTTCTTCCAGTACACTCTTCTCAGTGTGTATTTTTACTCACACCTCCTAATTCTAACACTGGATACATGGGAGTATGTACTTTCTTTTCCAATTAGAGAATTAACTGGCATACAACAGTAGTTATTGCAATGTATTCCTATGGCTTTCCTATTTTCCCTTTACATTCACTCATTGTAATGCATGTTATATTTCTTTCAGCACCACATTATTGTATATCTGCTGTGGTGTAGTGGTACTTCATGCAGGCTGGTGAGTTCAAGGTCCCGGGTTCGAGAATGTCAATGTTTTTTTATTTTGCGGCTGAGCAGTACAAGGGCCTTGTCATACAGCGTGACTAAGGCACTTTTAAGCAGTTGTAAGTGGGTTTGTGCGACGCTTAGCGATGCTAAGCTAGGCTTAGCTTAGCTTATTTTATTTTAGCAATACTAAGACAAGCTTGGCTTAGCTTATTATATCTTAGCAATGCTAAGCTAAGCGCACACATGCACACACTAGTGCAAACCCGCTTTCTACTGTTTACAAGTGCTCACTCCCGCTAACCCCTGCGCTCATTTCTTTGACAGAAAAGTAAATGGGGAGATAGGAATGTGGTGAAAAAGAGTGCACAAAGAGGGGAAGACAGTAGGGAAACCAGCTCAGGATGTACAGAATGGTTGTGGAGAGGGTCCATTGCTGCCCATTTCTTTACCAGCAACAGCTGTGCATATGCAATACATTAGGAGGGATATTTGAAACCTTCCACTCCTGAGAGAGGGGTGAGGACAACTAAGTGTGTTGTACTACCAATTATGAATATCAGGCACATGCACTATTTGTGAACTGCTACACTGTCATTTGTACGTTACTCATGTCTGAACGGTTTGTGGTTTGTTTGTGTTGACATTAGCACAGTCTGCTCAGGACAACTGGACATATCTCACTACTGTGTATGCCTACCTTCACCCTTGGTTGTGCCTGACTGCACGGGAATATAATACATTTGGGTAGGGGTGCAGAAGTGCAAAGTGCATTATTTATTATCGTGTGATGTTTATCTTGCTGAACATGCAGAGTTGCTGTGTACCTGTAGGTCTATAAAGGCTAGTAGTCTGTCTGAGTAGCTCCCACCTGTGGACAGAGGTCAGCCTAGTATTCTTTGACTGTGCTCCACAGCAGTCTTTTCAGCACCTGAACAATGGCATTGTTACAGGTGGTTGCTAGCAGTACATGGCTACATCCTTTGATATTTCTGTGTTGTACTTCTACATAATGGCATGCTTGTGGGATTCATCCTACAGCTATTTACAGAGTGTGTAACAGCAGACAAGCTGATATGCCTGTGTTTTTCTGACTCTTCCAGGCCTCAGATACTCTCATGTATGTATTTGAACAGCCTCAGGAAAAGGTACATATAACTGGGATACACCTGTGATATATTTCAGACATTTTGCAGTTTAGACTTTGGGGGATTCAGAGCATATGTATTACTACACCTTTTATGATGTACAAGCAGTGTCTACTCTCACTTATTGACATTTGTCATTAAGTGAGATTCCCCACCTTTCTGCCTACTGTTAGTACATTTCACAGGGAGTCAGAGGGGCACAGCTAACATTTGTTTAAAATCAGGGTCATCAGTGTAGAGCAGTCACTGTTGGGAGGTCTGGCCTGTGACCTATGCAAATATGCCAATGTTTATCCTGCTCTGATACTGTGTGGGGTTCGTAAGGTGCTACTGTATCATTATTCCCTACTAGCATGGCTGATTCTCTTTTTACAGTCATGTCATGCAATTCCACAACACTTGCTGGTTAAGGCCCACAGAACAAGATTTGTGTTATGCCATTCCTATTTTCCCTTTACATTCACTCATGGTAATGCATGATATATTGCTTTCAGCACTAAGCTATTGTATATCGGCTGTGGTGTAGTGGTACTTCATGCAGACTGGTGAGTCCAAGGTCCCGGGTTCGAGACTGACAACGGTATTTTATTTTGCTGCTGAGCAGTAGAAGGGCCTTGTCATACAGAGTGACTAAGGAACTTTTAAGCAGTTGTAAGTGGGTTTGCGCGGGTTTGTGCGATGCTTAGCAATGCTTAGCTAAGTGCACACAAGGTCACACTTGCGCACCCCCACTAACTACTGCTTAAAAGTGCTTACTCCCGCTAACCCCCGCGCTAATTTCTTTTAAAGAAAAGAAAATGGGGGGATAGGAAAGTGGTCAAAAAGGGGCACAAAGAGGGAAAGACAGTAGGGAAACCAGCTCGGGATGTGCAGGATGGGTGTAGGGAAGGTCCATAGCTGCCCATTTCTTTACCAGAAACAGCTGTGCATATGTTTGAAATTTGGTGTGAAATTTGAAACCTTCCACCGCTGAAAGAGGGGTGAGGACAACAAAATATGTTGTACTGCCAGTTAAAATTATCAGTTTACATGTCCAACGGACATGTGTGTAAATTGGGCAGCTATGTATGGGATGTAATTTTTTTGTGGGAACAGATTGCCCCTTTTTATTTTTTTTTTAAGGTGAGAGTGGAATGTGAGGTAGAGGAAGTAGGTATATTTGGGGAGGTAGGTTGGGGAGGTAAACAGACAAGACAAACAAGACGCATACAGGGGCGGAGTTTGACACATGGGGTGGGTGAATACAATTGACGGGGAAGGATGTTTGGAAATCGCAAGCCCATGAGCCCACAGATGGTAACAGTGGAACTGAGATCCCCACCCATGGGCAGTCACCACTGCACCTTCACAGCCCCGAGGGTGGCTGTGCTGAGGGCTGTGCAGGATGGGCAAGCTCACCTGAGAGATGTGCCACTGTTGCCTCGAACTAGCGTAGGGGATCAGCAACTGAACTCTGGATCTCCCTACGCACCACAGCCCGGACCCTAGCAAGGGTGACAGGTGGCCCTCTTCCACCCATGCTTGCATGGGGGGGATGAGCCTCATCCCCTGCAGCGCTTCCACCCGAAGGTGGCACAGGACCAACAGAGGAGGGGAGCCCAGACTGGGCACCAGAGCCACTGCTGCCAGGTGCACTCGCCATCTGAGGGGGGACAGGTGGCTCCGCTGGGACTGGCCTTCCCATACGTTCTCTGATTAGGTGTGTTTAATTACAACATAAACAACAGCATTCCAGATTAGTTTTAACAGCATGCAGTAATATTCCCATTAACCCAACACACCAAGGTTCCAACAGTTGAACAGCAAGCATAACACATGCATATATTGAAAGACAGTGGATATTCCATCAGCATGCAGGGATGTTTGGTAGCAACAGGCCACCATGAACGTGGTGTTTGAACAGGGCACATGCATCAACATCAATGCAAATATTTATAAAACAATAGGACATATGTCCCAACAAATATTTAAGGTTACACATACCCATTAAGGTGTGGAATTGCATGGTTTATGCACATACGGTAGGGTGTAGAAAAAAACTCAGTTAACATCTTATAATGACCTTTTAGTCTACACTAGATTCCCAGTGACTGCAAGTGTATATCCCCTACCTCTTGCCACCATGCATTAGGTTGTGTCATGGGTTTGGCTAGTTCAATATATGCCTGACTTATATCTGACATACTAACTGCCCTGGATGCAGATGTTACTGCTACATATTTCTTGTTTGCATTTATATTTCTTTATCTACATATCTGGGATGTTTTCACATGACATTTTCACTTCAATTTGTACAGAACCCTGCATTTCTTGACACACACTCACATTTCTGGTGAATAATTACATGCTACACGTGTGCCAGGTTTACTTATTCATGCCAGCCAGTAACTGACTATTGTGGACTGTATATATGTTTCACAGCTACTAGCACTTCCATCACCCACTTTATATGGGACTGCATAACTCTGGGTTTCCAGCACATTTTCAAACAGTACTGTTTGTATAATGCAACAGTACAACAACATTTCAGACTCTGTGACACAGACACACTCTGGGTTTTAGACCTTTATTAATGACATTGCACACTTTTCCACAGGCTCACTCCTTTATTTGTTTTAATGGTGTTTATGGCAGACATGTTCAAGACATATTATACCTTTATTAATAGGTTAGAACAATCTTTTTTCAGGCTCACTCACTTATGTTATATGACAGTGCCTGCAGAGATATTATTCCAGACATATGTTACCTTTCTTAATGGGTTACTATACTCTTTTTCTGCCTCTGACGTTTTTATCTGACAGTACATGCAGAGGACTTATTCAGGCAATTCTATGGCTGTTTTATTGGACTACAACACTTTCTTTCATGCTCTCTCCCATATTTTATATAACAATACATGAAGAATAATCACTAACCTGCCTGGTGGTGCAGCCTTAGCAGCCTATCAGCATAAGCTTGCTGATTCGTAGCATGGTCACCTGCAGCTGTAAAGTAAATGAAGGGATATTGAGACATACCTATCTGTTATACATACTCCATTATCAATTCTTACAACTGCATTCCATGACTACATACTCAGTTGTGGGGCATTCTGCATCCCATGGGCCTCCTGTATCCACTGGTTCAGGCGGACCTGCTTTCGTCTCTTCAGGTCTGCATGGTGGTGACAGACCTGCTCACCAGTCCGAGGAATGTCTATGGCACTGGTGAGGTCACGAACTAACCAGTTCCAAGCCTCTGCCTTGTACTCCATCCCTTGGAACTGGCCCTGCAGGAGTCTTGACTCGTGATGGTGGACAAGGAGCCAGACCATGTATTTGGACTCCTCGATGCCCCAACATTGCATCGGAAGCGTGAACCCTCTTCTGCACCTGCCATTCTGACTGCAAATGTGAGCTACAATCAGTTATGGCGAGTATTCCCCCCTATGGGGCTTAAATATGCCGCATTTCCCACACTTTTTTGTGATTGGCCATTTTGTGAAATTTTTGGCTGACTGCAGACCTGCTTAGTAATGGTTAAACTACCATTCGTAAGTTTATGAATGTTAATAGTGGCTGCTTCCCCTATGTTGTCATGGCTTAGTGGTTCTGTACTTTGATTATGATGCTCTGGGTTCGAACCTGGTCATTCTTTTATTTTAATACTGTCTAGACATGCTAGGGGGTGTGGCTGCATTTAAGCAACTTAGCTCTACATTGCTCCATGGTGCCCTGGTTGGCATGGGGTGCACGTCCGTGCAAACACATTGCACTGGGTAAAGCGCTTTTAAACTTTGGGCAACTCTATTGCACTGGGTAAAGTGCTATTAAACTATGGGCAACTCTGTTTAGCTGGGTAAAGTGCTATTAAACTATGGGCACCTCTGTTTAGCTGGGTAAAGCGCTATTAAACTATGGGCACCTGTGTTTAGCTGTGTAAAGCATTGCTTAACAGCAGGCTATTATATATCTGGGTCCTTTAAAAATATATATTTTGTTCACTGATACATTGGCCATGTCACTGCTTTTAATAAAATTTTAATCATATATGTCTGGTATTATTTCAAATACTGATTTAAAACATAAGAAGGGGAGTGGTGGGACTCGAACCATGAATGCCTTCTCTTTGTGCATACGCTCTACCATTACGCTATTGCAATTTGGTGTGATCTGCATAAACATTCTTTCTTATGCTCTTTCATGTCAGAATTGCTAACTCTAGCTAAGCAATGGGCACACCCGCGCACACATGGGCAAATACGGGCAGCTATATCGTGGATTTTAAAAATATATATATAATTATTTACTTTATATAAGTGTGATGGGGGGTTTACAGTGTCAGGGAGTGTGGTGTTGGGTGCAAGTACATTTGAGCAAACTCACTCTTGTGTGTTGACATTATGCTTTTTAAAACCTTGCAGGGGAGTGCACATTTAGACTGCTCGGCAGTCGGACACGCCCCCTGCTTTCCTACTCAGTCCGTGTAAGAGTTACGGTTGAGTCAGCATGCCCTCATGAATATTTATGGCACGCTGACATCAATCCGTTCAACTGCAGCCTCCGAGTAAGACTTAATAAGTCTTACACGGAGGATTAGTGAATCCGGGGGTGTACCTTTAAACTTCTTATTCTTTCTTTTACTTCTATCCATTTAGCATCTTTGTTATGTTCCACAGGATCTCATAGATAATTTTCCAAAATGTATCTATTTCTTCTTTTATGGTGGTCTTTCAATTCCTTTTACCTTGTTTCCAAGTTCTCTATAAAACCTGTTTGGGTCATCAATAAATTGCTTATTTTGCATTTTCCTTTATATTTATCTTTGTATCTTCTAAGTTTTTCCACCTGAGCTAAATTTTTTAGTTTGTTATTTGCTATATTACATGATAGATCCTGGTCTGTTCTAATATTGTACATTGATTTTATCACATTTATCTTTCTTAGCATTTTGGCTGATCTATTCCCTATTCTATTGTCTTCTAACAGTGACACTTCTTGTCTTAATTGCTTTATAATTTTCTCTATTCAATATTTCCATGATGGTATTCCATTTCTCCCCTTCCTTTCCTTCAGTACACTGTGTTCTTGTGGTAAAAACTATATCAGTTATTAATTTAGAAGTACAGTGATATATCCTGTTTACTTCTGTTATATCATATGGATCTCTCTGAACAGTCCTGATTACTGTGTTTATTTGTTTTATCAGACTTCTGACTTTTTGGGTTTTATTAACCATCTGCAGTCTATTTCTTTCATTGATCTTCATATATCTGTCCATGTTTATTTAAATAAAGCAATTCTTCTCTTAGCTCAATTTCTTCCAAACTGAGGGCACATCCCTTGTTTTCCAATTCCTGCAGGCATTCTATAGAAGGTTCTATAGCATCTTCCTGTGACACATTCTCATCAATTTCATCCTGTGCATTCTGTTGCGCTATCATATGGGAACTCACTGGCCTATCACTCCTCAACATTGACTAGATCAGAGTTTCCACAGTTTCCTATTCCTTCCCTTGCTGTCTAGTTTCAAGTGAACACATACTGGTTTGCTGTGGAAGGCTCCAAATGATCGTCATATGGCACCTGATCAATCGCTTCCTGTTCCACTGGTTTCCCCTTAATTTGGATATCTATTACTCTATCCTGTTGTGGTGCTTTCTGAAATAGATTTTCTACACTAAATCCTTCACTTTGCAGTTACTCCATAACCTCAGTTATTCTATTTCATTAACTTCTCCATTACTAATCTCCTTTTCTACTTTTCCTCTTTGTCTTATTTTTTGTATTGTAAGTTTTTCATGTCCAGATTCTTTTGGCTGTATTTCTCTTGAAATATCTTTGGTGTTGCTCTTTTCGCATTGGTTAGTTTTGCTTTCTCCTTTGCATAAATATCACACCATATTAAATCTCTTTTTCTTTCCCATGTCCATATTTCTTCTTCAGATGTTGCCTGATCTTCCTGTTTCTCCCTATTCTGGGGACTCACTCCATCCTGCTATGATGTAACCTGTGTTAGAGCTGCTATATCAAATCCTTCACTTCACAGGCACTCCATAACTTCAACTTCTATTTTTTTAACTTCTGCTTTACTGTTCTTCTTTTCTGCGTTCCACCTTTGTGATATTATTTTTCTATTGTAAAAATGTCCATATCTGGCTGCCTTTGCCTGCATTTCTCTTCAAATATCTTTGTGGCTGCCTTGTTTACATTGATTAATTTGGCTTTCTCCTTTGCATAAATATTGCATAATATCAAATCTCTCTTTCCCATATCCGTATTTCTTTTTTATACTTTTCAAATATCTCTTGGTTTTGTTGTTTATATTTTTGCACTTCCTCATATGCTTCTTTTTCCAAACAGATCAAAGTTTCTTGATCTATATACTGTTTTTCACAAATCTGTTGTACTAATGAACACAAATTTTCATTTGAAGCTTCTGACAGTTTTTCTTGAAGTATTTTTCTATCATCTAATTTTTCTCTTAATTGTTTTGTATATCTTGCATTTGGAAATTCTGGGCTTTTTGCATAATAGTAACAATACATGCTTTCTTTCTTATCCTTAATAGTCCACTTTATCATCTTTATGGCTCTTCTTTTGCCTATCAGTTTTTGTGGCCTGCTACTTCCTTTTACAACAGGGGGGGTCATCCTTTTCCTTTATAGCTGTTATTATGTTGTTAAAGAACATCATGTTAGAGGTGGTTAGCGATTAATTTTCAACATATGCATACTGATATATGGTTTAAATTCCCAAACTTTTCAATTCTGACAAAAATGCATTCAGAATAACCTTCTCCAGGGTCTATGTTAAATCATCGAATGCTTAAAAAAGCGAACAATGATTTATTGAACCCATGTAAGTGAAAGCTTACAATTTTGAATGCTTAGAGCAGGGGAAAAAATCGCTGTTCCACAAAACAAACAAAAAAAAAATTTAAAACATTACATAAAGTGGGGGGCTTTGCCCCACACTCTCCGATATGGGGGGCTGTGACCGCACACACCCCTACTTAAATATATCAACTTCAAGATCATACTACAGTCATGAAAACAGCAAATTAATGGAAGCATCCAAGCAATTTCTTTCCCAGGAAAGAATTTGATTATATGCTGTTTCGCTATTTTGCCTTTTCATGCTTTCGATTTTGATCAAGATGCATTCGAAAGAATGCGTCTTTGATCATTTAATAGGAACCTCTTCTCCATCCATTTCTACAACAAGAAAGTAAACTTATGGGTTTGTATGATTCTGGGTTTGTCTTATTTCCCTTTACCTTAAAGATGGGTTTAACAGCTGCATGTCTCCAATCTCAAGGAATCTCCACAAACTTAAATGACCTAGTGATTAACAAATATAATGGCACTGAAAGTTCATGCTGAAGTCTTCTCAGATCATTATTACCAATTCCATCTCCTCCCTGTGCTATGTTTGGGTCCAGTTTGCATAGTTCTTTTTGAATGTAATTTAATTTCAGTAGCTGAAGTTATGTGAATGTGACTTGGTCAATGTATCACCCCATTTGTGGACCCAAATTACTTTGCTTAAGATTTTGTAAATGCTTGTATAATCTGTTGCATTTGAGAATAAATTTTAGAATCTACACACACTTTACCAATTTTTATGTCTTTACTCTTGCCACTTCTTATGTATCTATAAAATGGTTTCCTATTATGCTTACTATCTTTATATATTTTTTTTTCAATTTTTTCTTAATCTTGCTTCATACTATGTTTAATTTGTCTGTGTAGTTTGATAATTTCAGTTTTCATAGTTTCAGTTAACCTCTATTCCATTTCTTATATTTTTGTCAGTCATCTTAATCAAGTACCTTATTCTTACTGGAAATACATCCTCCTGTACTTTTGTGCCTAGATACTGACGTTAATTTTTTTTTTTTTTGATTTTTTGCATTCAAACAATTTCTCTTTCAAAACTTCCTGTATCCCTTTTGTAGTTATCCCACAGAATACATAACTCCATTTCATTTTACATAGTAACAATTTTGCTTCAGTATAGCCTGTTATTAATCTTCCATGATTTATGAATGATGGCTTAGGTTTCAGTTATTCAGAAATATCCAGTAGCAACTTAACCTTTATAACTCTATGATCACTGCACATCAGTGGTGGTAAAACTTGACATGAAGTAACAGTCACTGCCTTAAGAAAACCAACAATCTCTAGCATATTGTTCCTTGGTGGTTTTAATTTTACTATCTGAAGAAATGTCTGTTCCCAAACATACATCGGAAATAATTTCCTTACTAATGTTGTTGAATCAATATTATTCCATACTGTTTCTAATGGTCCCAAGCCACCATTATTTTATTCTCCTGTGTTTCAGGCACAAACTGCATGAATTCCTGTAGGTCATCAGCATTTGAATAAGGTGATCTATACACTCCAGCAATTGTTATCTGTTCCAAGGTTGTCTTTATTGTCACAGTCATATAATCTACCGTATTGATGTTATCATTGAACATGTAATAATCACAGGTCTCATAAAAATCTTTAATCTCTACCATAACATCTCCAACTGATTTTTTGATAAAATGTCTGTTATCATATAAACATTTATACCCTGACAGAATAGGTTTCCAGTCATTGTTCTTTAACCACGTTTCACAAACAATAACAGTATCAGTCTTGTGGGACTGGAGCAAATTGTCCAATAATCTAGCATTAACAACATCAGAAATCCATCAAATGTTGCTACCTGTGAACTCTTAGATTTCTGACCTGAGAAAAATCCTGTCTTGAGTTGGTCAAATATTACAACATACCTGCTGCAAAACTTCTGTTCTATTGTCTTGACAAGTACAATCATGGGACAGATATTGAAGTGCTGAAATTACAGAAGAATCTTGAGGTCATCCAATTTATTACCAAGACCTTGATACGGTCAGAAGCAGAATTTGCTGTAACTTTGTCTGCTATGTCAGGTTGTTAAAAAGCTGGACTTGACCTAAGAAAAGGGCGGAAAAGGCTTTGGCTAGTATGCAGGTGTCATGGAAGGGTCTATATCACCTAATTGAAATGGCTAAACATCGAATGCCATTTCATCGGCCACTAAATATCGAACTACCATTTACATGAACGGCCAATTCACCGATTTTTTCCTAGGGAAAAAAATCTGTAGGCCAATCAGAAATGACACACCACTTCACATATTCCAAAGTGAGGGCTTTGCCCCTCACACCACCCTAACTAAATATACCAACTCTGAGATTGCACTACAGTGTGGAAAAGGGCAAATTCACAATGACGGCCAAGCGATTTTCTTCTCAAGGAAAACAAAAAGGTGAATTGGATGTTCACATAAATGGTAGTTCGATATTTAATGGTCGATGAAATGGCATTCAATATTTAGCCTTTTCGATTAGGTAATATAGACCCATCATGGAATTAGAGGAGAAGGCAATTTGTGCAAGTCAAGTCAACATCTCAATCCAAGCTAAAACATACTATGTGCATCCTAGAATGATGCAAACTACTGTTTAGGCATCATTCTGACACAGTTGAAAAGACTGATGCAGTAGGCATAATGGTTAAGATCTGCTGCTGTATCTCTGTGCAGTTCCTCCCACCTTGCAAAAATATGCTATGTGTTTCCACCTCAAACTCACGCAAGAATTGAGTCGTGGGCAGTAGCACAGACTCTAGATGGTGCCTATTGGGGGAAGAGATGTATAGACCAACCTCTTTGAACATCAACCTTGGGGAAAAAAAATCTGTAGGCCAATCATAAATGACACAATACTTCAAACATTCCAAAGTGAAGGCTTTGTCCCTCACACCACCCTAACTAAATATACCAACTTTGAGATTGCACTACAGTGTGGAAAAGGGCAAATTCACAATGACGGCCAAGAGATTTTTTTCTCTAGGAAAGAAATTGGTGAATTGGATGTTCACATAAATGGTAGTTTGATATTTAATGGTCGATGAAATGACATTCAATATTTAGCCTTTTCGATTAGGTAATATAGACCCATCATGGAATTAGAGGTGAAGACATTTTTGCGAGTCAAGTCAACATCTCAATCCAAGCTAAAACATACTACATGTATCCTAGAATGATGCAAACTACTGTTTAGGCATCATTCTGACACAGTTGAGAAGACTGATGCAGTAGGCATAATAGTTAAGATCTGCTGCTGTATCTCTGTGCAGTTCCTCCCACCTTGCAAAAGTATGCTATGTGTTTCCAGCTCAAAGTCACGCAAGAATGGAGTCGTGGGCAGTAGCACAGACTCTAGATGGTGCCTATTGGGGGAAGAGATGTATAGACCAACCTCTTTGAGCATCAACCTTGGTGCACAACATCCTCTGGATAGGAGAATAAGAAACACAGACTATGTGCCATGTCAGGGCTAGCTATTTGATGGTGTAAAAATTGTCTCTAGGTGATCTGGTTACATTGACTAATGTTTCCAAAATATGGGCATTGGTATTTGCTGATGATAAGTGGGTTGAGGATCCAACCTACATCAGGGACTCATACTCCTGTTGACCAATGTGTGCCTACCATATATCCCAGCAGCCGTTGGTCAATAAGATACTTGGCTGGGGTCCTTTTGCCATGTTTAGGTTAGCTGGGATAGCTCTGTTGAGCAAAATCTAGACATAAAACTGATCAACCTGCCAAGCATGAACTAAGGATTGCTAGCCTCAGGTTCACTGGAAAGATGCAGCTTGAAAGTGGATGAAATGATGGTTAGCACAGGGCTGGACATCCTCTGCAAGCAGGAGACAAGATAAAAGGGCAGTACAACAAAGACACTTAGCTCAAGATCCAGAGACTACTACTCAGGGGAGGACAGACTAGAAATGGTGTGGGAATTATGGTTAGAAAGAGGCCTTAGAAGACACTGGGGGGTGTCATCAGAATTAGTGACAGACTCATGGCAATCAGACTCCAGTGCAAGGATAGGACACTACTTATGATGCCAGGCAGTGCCCTAAAGCAGAGTTGTGATTGCAGGGAAATTAGTTCAATCAGGCACTGTTGCAGGACCTACTAGATAATGCAGAACAGTGTGAACTGGTGTTGCAATTGGGGACTTAAATGCACTTATCAGGACAGACAGAACCGACTATGAGGACTACCTGGGTCCATATGTTTAGATTACAGGAGTAAATAACAAGAAAATGTTCAATATTTCAGTCTGACAAATGACTTGATGGAGACCAACACATGGTTCAGCAAAAGAGATAGTTATAAGTTGTTGGTAATGATTCTCTGTATCTTGTTATCCCAGCAAATGCAATTTCTTTGTAACTAACTGATTTATCTTCACTTGTTAGTCAACAAATGAACATTATTAACAAGTAACGAACTGTAGTAAGTGGCGCTTCCACGATGATGTGTGGAGTTACAACGTAGCGAGAACCAACTTCCCAAACACAGCAGGAACAATGAAATGTTACTATGTTTTTGCAACTGGTCAAGTCTCCTGCACCCTGTATGAAGAAAGCAAACTACAACATCCACCTGAAGTTCTATATACCAATTTCAAGACTGCACTAACATGAAGAAAAGAAGAATCTTTGAGAACAAATGAATCCGTAATGACACACACTTAAAAATTACATTTGGCAATGATTCCAAATGAAAAACAGCATTCAGGCAATTTAACATCAGAAAGATGAACTCAAATCAGATAAAACCTTATTCACTTTGTACTCAATGAGGTACAGGGTAAGCATAAGTAACAGGTGAAGAAATTAAGCACACAGTATACTCTGTCACTATTCCTAGACTGCTTTCACAAGGCTAGTATCTACAATTCACAAATACTGTGTGCAGTAATATTATCCATGCACAATCTGAATATAATTTGTCATAAATATTTCATGTGAACCCTAATAAATTTTCTCATTCATTAACCAGGAAGCCCACTTAGCTTACCTGCCAATGCCAACACTCTCTGGCTAATGAAAAATGCCAAAATAATTTAATACATGAATGTAAAATTGCTATCTTTTTTATTTTGTCATTGTAAAAACTGTCCAGTTTTTTTCTCCTTAAACAATGAAAAACTCATATTATTTACTTTGCGAATATAGTTGGGTAATGTTCTCTGTATTTATATCAGTAATAACTGTGGAGCTTTTGCCCCCTGACCTCCACTGAAAATGGGATCAATCCCAGAAGGACTTTAACGGTAAACAAAGATAGATAAATAAATAACTACTCAGAGTCACTTAATAAACAAGTGTAGACTGAGGAAATTAAATGTAAAACTACAGAATCAAAATGATTAACAGGAAATATAATTCACCTATTGAGCTTATGGCTAACTGAAATGCAAGATATACTGCCACAGAATAAGCTTTAGTGGTCCACCTTTTACTATAAGACTCAGACCCACACCACACCACAAAGAAATATACTTCTCATTTAAACAGCATTGCTCTTCTAAGATAACTAAAGTGCAAACTAGCTTATTCAACTCTGAGACTGAAACTTATGGATAAAAAATGCAGGCGGTAGCATTTCTATATTTTACAGAAAGCTTTTTCCAATTATATTTTTAACTTTATTTTTAATAAGCCAGAGAAATTCAGTTTGGTTTATTAATAGTGCCCATTTGCTTCTGTTTGTGTATCACTCTGAAGAATAAACCCGCAAGGAACTTTGCAAGTCAGTAACTTAGCAGCATTAGTGCATTTATCATATCACTAACCTTTTTTTCTTTTATATTACTTTTTATAACAAACAAACTGGAACACTGTAGTCAAACTAATATCGAAGACACGGCTCCAAATCCACAAATGCACGGCAGGCGTATGACATGTACTTAAGGTACTAGTTAGAGTTAAATTCTTTTTTAATTTTAGTTTAGCCTGGGTTCTTGAAGGTGTTTCTCCCCCTTTGATGAGTGGGTAGATATAAAGAAATATAAAAAACTGACTTTTTTTAGAAAAGAAATAATGTGTTTTTTAAAAACTGGTTTGTTGAAAATGTACTTTTAAAATGTCCTTTAAAGGAACGATTGATTCTTGTTGTTGAATTAGTACATTCTGGTCATGATCCCTTTAAGTATCACAGCAAAAAACAGCTGCAAGATCAGGAAGTGACGTATGTACGTATTGTTAGCACAGTGATAAAAACAGTCTTGATTTTAGATGAAAAAGTATGTTCTCTGAGGAAGCCATTCAAGATTGATTGGCGAAAACGCTGTATTTGTTTTTATAAATAAATTCTCTTTTGCGTTAAGGATATTCAACGCCTGCCGTGCATTTGTGGATTTGGAGCCGTGTCTTCGACTTTTTATAACAAGGCAGGCTAAATCTTATAATTTTATTATGCAAATAATAAACCATGAGCCTGTAAGCATAGCAATGATAATACAGTCAATATTATTAAAAATTCTAACAGTGGATATCATAGAGATTCAAACTGATGGTCAGCGCCTTAGCATAATGTCCATGAACCATGCAACACAGCAGAAAACTTTACTTTGAAGTTTTAAATACATGAAATGTGTTTTCCTGTTTCTGACAGGACATTGTCACTGTTTTATATAACAAAAAAAAAGAAATGTCACCTTCAAGCAAAGCAGGTACCAGAATAGATGGAATGTAGAATAGAGGACAGCAACTTAATAATTAAATAAAGTTATGAATTAGCTTATATCTAATAGAAACGACTGCAAAGATTTTCAAAGGAAAAGTAAGATGTAGTTCTCTACATATAGTGAGTGCAGTTTCACAGTATAAATAGACAGTGTACTATCGGTATCTTTTAGTCTTGTTTGCAAAAATCCTGCCTTCTGAGATGCAGAGAAGAGTTGTTATGCTGATGTGTCATTGGCAGGTATATAAGCACAAGTTAAGTGAGCTCAGAATCTGATTCAAATACAAGTCCTCAGACTAAATATGTGACTACAAGATGTGACATATTATAGGTTCATAGGTTCATAGGTAGGTACTAGGCTATTGGCCCTATGGCCTATATAAGCCTTGCCAAATAGTACTCTGGCTTTCGCCACCCAAGAAAATTATTTTCATGTGCCACTGTCGAGCAGAGCCACAGAATTGATACCCGGGGTGAATTTCCTATCTTCCATCCAATCATCAAGATTTTTCTTGAAGAGTGCTAATGAGGAGCTTTGTTTGATATAGATAGGTAGTTTGTTCCAAAGTATGGGAAGTCTCTGGGACAGGAATCTACCCCATCAGCATGTTCTGTTTATTGTGGTGACAAGGATTAGGTCCCTAGAGCTTGTAGCTCAGAGGGATTGGGATTTCTACAAGTGAAACATGTCCAACAGTTCTGGGTTTGACATAGCTTTGTATGTTAGGCAGAGATTGCCTCTGAGTAGGCGATACGTGACAGAGTAAAGCTGGAGTTTTTTGAGAAGGTCTGCGTAGAGCATCTGTTTGAGGCCAGTAATCCTCTTTGTGAGGTATTTCTGCGGGCTTTCCAGTTGTGAGGTATTTCTGTGGGCTTTCCAGTTGTTGTAGATGTCTTGTGAGGTACATACCAAAAGGGGCGTTGTACTCTATAATGGGTCTAATGAGTGACGAGTAGAGGGGAACAATGACCTCTTTTTTCCTGGATGAGAAACCTTTTGTGATGAGGTATGCCATGTAGAAGGATGTCCTGACTACTGTGGCGATGTGATTATCAAAGGAGAGACTACTGTCCACCTGTGTCCCAACGTCTCTTATCACACTTTCAGTGTTAAGTAAACTACCACCTATGTGGTAGTTCATGGGTACAGAGTTTTTACCAAAAGGGATGACAATGCACATTTTGGCAATGAGCTTGAGGCCATGGCTTTGACACCAGGCATCTGTCTCAGTGAGGCCCTTTTGTAGGATGTCCACATCATTAGGGGTTTTGATTATGGCTCCTAGTTTGCAGTCATCTGTGAACTTTGTTAGTTAAAGACCTTCTGTGTTAGCCTATACTTCAGAGAAGTAGATACCAAACAGGAGAGGACCCAGGATTGAATCCTGTGGTACTCCAATTGTAACTGGTCTGAAGTTGGACTTGGTGTCTGCTGCTTTCACAGTGTGGGTTCTGTCAGTGAGGCAGTTGGCAACCCATCTTGTGACATAGGGATGTATACCTAGTTTAGTGAGTTTCTCTATAATTCCAGAGTGGAGGATGGTATTGAGAGCCTTGGTGAGATCTAGATAGGCTGTGTGAACCACCTTACCCTCATCTATGGCTTTGGTGACCCTTTCAAAGAAATCTATCAGGTTTAGGAGACATGATCTGCCTTTAACAAACCCGAACTGGGTAGGGTCCAGATTTTGGAAATTACCATTGTCATTGTTTATAAGTTCCATGATGATACATTCCATAGCCTTGCAGACCAGGCTTGTCAGGCTAATGGGCAGTAGTTCCCATGGTCCATGGTGGCACCCTCTTTGTGGAATGGGATAACCGTTGCTGTGCGCCATTCAGTAGGCACAAAGCCTGAGGTGAGGCTATGGTTGAACATGGTACTTAGGTGGGGTGCCAGTTCGTTCTGTAGTTTGTGTAGAATGCAGCCTGGGATGTTGTCAGGTCCCATGGATGCTGTGTTCTTGGCTTTGAAGTGTGTGTTTTTTACCCGTGCAGCCATGATTACAGGAACTTTGCATTCTTCCAGTACAGAGATGGGCCCTTTAGGGGATGAGAGGGGGGTAAAGTTAGCACTGAACCTATCTGCCAAGATGTTGGCAATATCAGTTGGTTCTGTATATTTAGTGCCATTGTGCTGTAACTCAGAGCAGATCTGTGTGTTGGCATTGAGATTCTTGATATAGCTATAGAATGCTTTGTGGTTATCTTTAGAATCAGTGGCAATTTTGTTTTCATAACTAGCTTTGGAGAATTTTATGAGGGATTCTCAGCTTCTTATCAAGGCTGACTAGGGAGTTCCTCCAATCATGGGATTTTACTCTTTTAGGTTTAAAGGTAGGTACTAGGCTATCTGCCCAAGGGCATTTATAAGCCTAGCCAGAGTGTGTCAACTTTCACCACCCCATTGATTAAGTAACTGATCCCCTGTCAAGCAGAGCCAATGAAGTGATCCCAGGGGTGTATTTTCTGTTACCCATCCACTCATCAATGTTTCTCTTGGAGAGTGTTAGTGAGGGGCTCTGCCTAATGTAGTTTGGAATTTTGTTCCAAAGCATGGTGAGTCTCTGTGACAGGAATCTATCCCTCCAGCATGTTCTATTTATTGTTGTGGTGAGGTTTAGCTCACTAGAGCGCATGGCTCGCAGTGACTTGGATTTCTTTAGGTGGAGCATGTCCATCAATTCTGAGTTGGACATGGCTTTGTAAGTCAGGCAGAGATCACCCCTGAGTAAGCGATATGCCACAAAGTACAGCCAGAGTTTTTCAGTCGGGCTGCATAGGACATATGTTTGAGGCCAGTAATCCCCTTGGTGAGGTACTTTTGTGGTCTCTCCAGCTGTTGGAAGTGTCTTGTGAGATGCATCCTAAATGGGGCATTGTACTCTATGATCGGTCTGATGAGTGACGAGTAGAGGGCACTATAACCTCTTTACTTCTAGATGCAAACTCTTTAGTAATTAGATGGGCCACATAGAAGGATTTCCTGACTAATTTGGCAGTATGATTGTCAAAGGAGAGATTACTATCTACCTGAGTCCCCAGATCTCTTTTTACCTCTTCTGTATTTTTGCAACAGTTTTTTTCTTCTGTTGTAGAGTTTGTTTATGGCAGGGGACCACCAGATTGGCTTCCTTTTTTTGGAGGATAGCATCTTGTTTCTGTTAGGGACTGCACGATCCATGCACTCGTGTAAGTGCTTATAAAGTGCATTTGTGTAGGATTCAGCAGTCATACCTCTACAAATAATCTAATAACACTGCAGTGCTGACCTAAAGGCCATGTTCATATCTGTGCTATAAAGTAAAATGTAAACAACTTTATGTCATTAAAAAACATACATGTGAGCACACATGTACACATCTATGATTGCAAGCATGCACACACTCACGTGCACACACACACACACACACACACACACACACACACACACACACACACACACACACACACACACACACACACACATTTGTGTATGTGAACGCACCCACTTCCATAGAAAAAAATATAGTGTATTGATCAATGCAGTTATTATCGTACCATTTTCCCAACAGCATTGTCTATGAGATGTGTACCAGCAGTAATAGGTAACACCTTCATGTTTCTTGTAAGAGTTAAACATACTTTGCCATTGCTTTTCCATGTGCTACAGTCCATGTATCAAAGTAATCTGTGTTAGCTGTGACCATGGACTGGTAACATCCTGCTAATAATCATCTTATTTCTAATATTTTCTCATATGAAACCAGGTAAATACCTTCTAAACCACTATCCTAATAATAAGACACAAGCCCACAGGCATTACATGTGAGGATTACTCATAAATCAGTTGTTTCTGATACTTTTGATAAAATCAAAGACAAATGATTTTGCTCCTTAATTTCCATCAACAGAGCACATATTAATGAAAATTCTTGGATATATAATTTTTCAAAGAAGCTCATCTTGGACTTCTCTTTCATGATATCATACTTGTTCATACAGATTTGTGTATGTATGTGTGTATATATACATATATAGGTCTGTGATGCTTGAGTTTTCAGAAACTTTAAATTCATATGATTCACCTTCTTCTTTTCCCAGTTAGGGGTTGCCACAATGGATCACCTGTTCTCTCATGATTGGCAGTGGAGTTTTACGGTGCTGAGTTACCAGCCTGGTGCCCAACCTTCCACAGAAGGCACACACACAGAGGCCAATTTAGTGTCAAATCCATCTACAGCATATCTTTGGGAGGAAACCCATGTGACCACAGGGAGGACATGCAGACTCCACAGAGAAGGCCCCCAGCCAAGGATCAAACCAGAGAACCTCTTACTGTGAGGCGGCAACACTAACCGCTGCATCACTATGGCCGTACTGAGTTTCTGAAATTTCGAACATCAAAATAATAAACACACAAAAATCTACTGTTTTTAAAGTTTTTGCAGGCAGGCAAGTCCCCCTGCACCCCAGACACCCCCTGCAAATTATATATACTAACTCTAAGATCGCATTACAATGAGGAAAAGAGTAAATCTCCCGATCCACACTGTACCGCAATCTCCATTCAAAAGCTTCGGGTTTTCAAACACTCGATCATACCGTCTCAACCATGAATTAAGAGTTTTGTGTGTGTGTGTGTGTGTGTGTGTGTGTGTGTGTGCGTGTGTGTGTGTGTGTGTGTGTGTGTGTGTGTGTGTGTGTGTGTGTGTGTAAAACGTTGTAACTGGAGGCATCAGTTTATTAGATAAGCAGCCCTGCCTCTGCTATTATAATAGGATTACTAATTTTTTTTTTATCAGACACTTTTTTATACAAAAGTCAAACAAAAGCTTCATATATTTCTTGAAAGTCAAGCCTGTATATGCTCTGCAACACTGTGCTTTACTGTCTCTTAGAACATAAAAGGAATAAACTAGATAAAGCATTTGCCACCAGTCCTTTTACCTGGACATATCCATGGAGGGAAACAGTTTGGACAAATTTAGCAAATTGCTTACATTCCTCTTCTTAACTCTTTCTATTGCTTTTTCTTTTTCTGGATTCATAATTATTTAATGAGCAACCAAAAATCTCTGAAAGCTGCTAAACAAGAGTTTTGCACAAGATCAATCACATAAATACCTGACAGCAATTTGCAATATAAACAGAAAGACTAACCTGACACCTAAAACACTGAAAGAAAGGTACCTCATCTAATCTCCTGCACTTTACAACCCACTATAAAAAACCCAACGACTTATCTGTACCTACTCCAGAGTCGCATCAACATGTCAGAAAGGAATACTGCCTTACCGTAGATAATCCATGCACAATACTTGATTACAGCATTGTTAGACTATATTTGGTTGATTGTTCTTGATGTATTCAGCCAGTTATCTTGCTCCTTTTTCTCCCTTTCTTTGCTTATTAATTTTTGAAATACTAACGTGATCTTTTTATCTGATAGGTGTTTGTCAATATAGTGTGTTTTTTTATAAAACAACACATATCATGGCTTAGTGCTGAAGCATTCACAAAGTGAACTACAGTACATGGGCAGACATAACTAAGCTGTTGTTGGTTTTCCTTTCTGTGCTACTGTTCAATCTACTGGAACAGTCATGAACTGGTAACAATTATACAGTTATAATAAAAAAGGATAAAGGAGAGTTAAACACTAATGACAGCATAAATATAAATGTGCTTAGGGTATAATCTAGCAAAACAATTTGTTTTAGATTTCAACTGACCAGTGATGACTACTGTTAGAACACTAGGCTCCAATAATGTTTTTTTCTGTTAACTGGGTAAACCATTAAGTGCAAACCTATTTTAAAGGATGACCCAGGAGCACTGGGTAAGTGACTTGCTTAAAATCACACAGCAGGTAAATGGAGACTATGTGAATCAAATCCTGAACTACAGAAAGAAGCTTACTGGCAGTACATAGCCTTAGCCCTCTGTTTTACCCTTCCAGACCAGTTACTGTCAGAGTGTTGCATGATATCTTATAAAGGATGGACTGCATGTGCAGGTAATTCCCCAATCAATAAAGACTTAGAAGAAAAAATGTGTCAGCTCAAAGTGTTTGCGATGCAGCTAAATTGATTAGCACCCATACCTGTTTCTGACACTGCAAACTGGACATGCAATCCAACAGAAGGACATGTTTTTCCACTGCAGTTTCCATTTTGTATGTAACCACCTACCTTGCCTGTGATCTGCCTATGTATTGGGTACAAAACTGCTTTAGTGCTCTTCCTGTAATGACACACTGCAGTACTGATCCTTATCATGAACAGGCTCCTGATCAATGACCATACTGGAGTTTTGGAACAACATGATGCACGTATGAATAAGAATAACATTTACTACATTCAGGTCTGCAGCTCTAAGATACAGAGACCTTGGAGTGAGTGTACATAACTAGCAGGAGCTTCGTGTGTGGCCCTGATGTGTGAGGAGAGTCAGTGGGCAAAGCCCTCTTTTAAAATTGCATTACTGAGAATACAGCAAGTCTCAACATTCAGTGCCATTTGTTTAGAGTTGTGATGTGGATATCCCACCACTGACAGCAATTAATATGTGATGACCATCCACTGGACCAGTAATCAAGGAGCCTCAATCCACACCATTGGCACCTTTGGGTGGGTGTTCATGGGGATGATAACAGGTACACACACAATATTTCCAGATGCAGATCTCTGCATCAAGTGCAATTTCGATTAAGAGCAAACACAGACTACAGTTAGTCTGGGGATGGTTTCTCACTCTTTCCCCAGCTCCCCAATAAGATCCCACCACCACAGCTATAGAGTTGAGATCTCAGCTGAATGACCAGACCAAGACCTGTAGCATTCTCTATGTCCAACCAGTGCTTGTCCTTGCCCAAGTAGCTGACACACACACTCTTTCAGGCTTGATTTACACACACACGCACACACACACACACACACACACACACACACACACACACACACACACACACACACATACACATACATGCACACACACACACACACACACACACACACACACACACACACACACACACACACACACACACACACACACACACACACACCTGGGAAAGGCTGGCACAAGTTTACTAGCTATGCCCCCTTCTGCCCAGACTATAAGGTAGTGACCACTACCACCAGTCACTCCTTAACATCTACTTTAGGGCCCTTAACAAAGAGTGTCCAGTTTTACTGTGTAATATTAATATTAATACAAATGGTAGTTTGACCAAGAGTAAGGCTGTTAAGAGTGTCCCACACAGTGTCACCAAATAAATACACAAGTACTCTCAAACTTAAATATCTTTAGTAAATATATATGTACAGTGACATCAGAGTTCAAAAGCACAATAAATAATTAAAATAACATTGCAGTACAAGCTCATGCAAATAACAAAAACAAAATCTAAACTAAACTTCGCTATATTCCTGACTGAACCTAACAGAGTTACTATATCCTAGCGACTAACTTAATTGGAGCAAGGCAGATGTGGTGAATAGCTGTTGTCAGGTCCAAGGCAGAATGTCGAATGTTCTGTCTCCCTGAGAGACTTTTCAAATAGTATGTAAAATATTACTGCTGGGATACCTTGCAGAATGACATCATTTCTGGTCATCTGACTTCTAGTTCCCAGGCAAACCTCCATTGCTGGCCGTTAGCAGCATTTACCATTTACCTGTAAAAGTATGCAGAAAAGGGCTTTTTGCTCAGATCTTTGGCAGGTGCTGGAAGTCATAAAATAATTGCATTCCTTCATGATTCCAATGTAGCAATTAGTTCACCCCGATGACAATACAGAAAGCTTCATAGTACAGATTTTGTTCTCTGGATGCATAGAAGTATCTTTATGGCCTAGCCTAAAAAGTAATTTAATTTCAGATATTTTTTCTAAAGTTTGCTGGACTGAGGTTAAGCCTCCAGTTTCCTGTGTTACACATACATTTAAACAGTTACAATGGTGCATGTACATTTCTGTTCTCTTCCAACAGGGTGCATTGTGGATACATTTTAAGCACAGAAACTTTACAAATAACTTTTCAACAGAAACATCTGTACAGAGCAGTTCAATATACACATGACATACAGTTCTAATACATTTGTAAACAAGCATATTATATAAATTAGTCTGATATTCACAAATGACATATAATTATTTACAAAATTCCAGCTAGCTGTGCTGGTAGTACCTCCTTTCATCACAAAAGTCATAGTTTATTTTCTGAAGTTATGGAATTTGTAATTACATTGGACTCCTGACAGGCAGCAATGATGAACACAGAACACCTGTTTGACTATAATCACCATAAAAGTATAGGCTTAGATAAAAGATCACTGCAGCATTATGTGCTTCCTCTCACCTTTCCTCAGTTGTTCCTTTACCTCACCGTCTTCCTCTGGTGCATAGTTTTCAGCTCAAATGTTTCTTGTTATATATTGACTTGGCAGAAAACCATAAATTTAATGAGGAACACACCAACAATTCAAGGTAAAAATCTGGACATTCTACAAAATTCTGGACAGTTGAGTGGCATGCTTCTGTCTTTGACATCCTTTCCAATAACCTTTTTTCTTAGGGTCTATATTATTTATGTGAAGAAGCAGAATGTCAACTAACCTTAATTGACCCACATTTGTCAAAGCTGCACATCGTAGAACAGCTAAATCATTTATTTCTTTCTAAGGGAAAGAAATCAGTTGGCTGTTTTTTTAAATCTGCCCTTTTCCCAACTGTAGTGCAATCTCGGAGTTAGTATATTTAGTTACGGGGGGTGAAGCCCTCGACTTTCATAGTGTTTGTTTTAATGTGATATGCATGGTTGGGCTACAAATTTCTTTCCCTTGTTTGACTATATAATATAGACACTTTTCTTGATACATTCATATCAACTTGCTCAGTCTCACTACATTAAATTTACACATCATCTACCAGTAGATTTTTCTTATGTTAACTCATAATGTGATGATAGAAGGAAACAATTTGTTTATCTGATGGTGTTAGACCCTCTAGATGTATGATTTAAGAATAGACTGTCAAAAACAATCAGATAAGTCATTGTCTTACATATTAGTCCGAAGTCATCTCTAAGTATAATAGAAGAAACAGAGTATAATGATGATTGCTGAAGCCTTTTTGAATAGTTTTAAGCTTTCCAATCTTATGATTTTTCTTTGGAACAACCATTTGTACTTTTTCATGTTGTGTCAGGGTACCTATTCAAACCCTATGGAAGATAGTTATGTACTTAATAATGGAAAGGCTGAGTGAGGTAGAAAGCAGACCAGAAATTGCTTTGCTATGACAAGACATATCCTTTAAAATTACATGGGCTACAGAGTATGCTTTCCAACTTTGATAGATACTCACAGACCAAGGATTAAATTGTTGTCTATCCTATATTATTACTGATATCATTTCTGTAATTTTTTAACCATTTATTTTGCAGTCATAATCAGTTTACAATCAAAATTTCGAATGCCGTTATGTGAACTTTGACTGGTGAAAGGCAGTTTGTCAGTGTCTCATAATGGTGATTCGAAATATGTTGAACTTGCAACAGCGAATGCTAGTGTGGATTCATTGTTGTGAGACTGACATATTGATTGGAGATCACACTACAGTGGGGACTGGGAGTTTTACCCTTTTCTTCACTGTACAGTGATCTCGGAGTAGTACTATATCATATATATAGCATCACTAGATTTTGGGGTAAGTTCGAAAAATGTCAACAATTCAAACTCGAATTGTTGACATTTTTCTTTTTCATTATTTTGATTGGTCAATGTTAATTTTGACAATGTTTTTTGAGTGGGTAATTACTCGCAAAAACGTTGACGAAATTTTGATAGCAAACCATTCTAATCTATGTCCTTTATACACAGTCATATCATTTTGCATGTATTGACCTTAAAGCTGAGGTCATCAGTGCTGCCCCAAATTTATATTCTTTTGTAAATAATCTTGGAGTGTTTGAACTTTTATTGAAGTAATTATGGTCTGCAGTTTCAAAATGGGTCTATATTAGAATGTCAAAATTTCATTATTTCAAACGTTCTAACATCGGCCCCTATTCAGCAAACACTGAAAATAGTGAAATGACAGATAACTGAATTTTTTCCTAGGGAAAGAATTCAGTTGTCCGTTTCTGTCATTTCGCTATTTTCAGTGCTGTGGTGGAAAGTTACAGGTCAGGTTCGGGTAAGTGTGCGATTGGACGTGGGTTAGGTGAGTTAGGGTTAGGGCGCGAGGGAGGTATGTGTGTGATTGTGTGGACGTGAGGGTTAGGTGAGTTAGGGTTAGGGTGCGGGTGAGGTGAGTGTGCGATAGTGACGGACCTTAAAGTTAGGGTTTGGGTTAAGGTAAGTGGATAGTTAGTGGTGTTTGTACAGTTTAGTGTAGGGTTAGCTGCAAGATTTTGGGTGTATGTGTGTGGATTGCTGTTTGTTTGGTGTGCTTGTGTTGTGTGTATGTGTTTTGGAACAGCAAATTTCTTTCCCTAGGGAATAATTCGCTGTACTGAATGTTTGATCTTGTCAGCATTCGCTGAATAGGGGTCGAAGTTAGAACATTCGAAATAATGAAATTTCAATGTTCTAATAATGACCTGTTTCAAAATATCAGCACAAATAAATGTCCACAGCCTATTTCTACTTGTTTATCTGACAGGAGTAGTCTAAAAAGAAGTGCCCCAGTATAGAGCCCTTTAGGATGATTACTTTATGAAACAGTGACCACTATATCTAGACATCCACATCAGCTTGATCATGATTGGTTCAAATAAATTTCTGCTGAAATCCTCCTTAAAATATACTACCATACAAACAAAAAATGACTGATTATTGTATTTCAAGCCATTAACACAATACAATTGAAATGTTTGGGGTATAACTCCCCATGGGGGGCTTCATACCTCTTATTTTCAATTTGATGTCATGTTACCTCTGAGAAAGACTAATGTACATTTTTGTTGTAATTTTAAACATTGTTATTTCTCCAAGTTGTAACAGTCCTACAATGAAACTAATACTGCATAGCATGTCTTAGCTATAAGAAGTCAACTCCACATCTAAATGTTGAAAACAAACTTGTCAGTTCATAATGACTGAGGAAAGGTGGTGAAGCAGCTTAGTAACACAACTAACATTTATTTCTGCAGGGGGTGAGCTCTTCTACATCTCCATGACAAAACATCACTTCTCAACACTCAACTTAAATATAATAACTGTAAGATTCACAGCTGCAGCGATAAGAGAAACACCCTGCAAGAGTGAAAAACTGCAATATTACCAGTCAGTTAACTGAATAAAATGTGGTTAGGGAAGACAATGTTGCAGGATCTCTCTAGGGAGAGAATGGTCAACAATTTAATCACTGACAACAAGTAAGGTTATCCTACACCACCTTACTAAACCTTTAATTACAGAAGTATACTGAACGAATCAACAGTCAAAAAAAAAAAAAAAATTCCACACTCCTTTTCCTAAAGGATGTGAAAACATTTCCTGTTTATAAGTAACCAGGAACCTAACTACTGTCTGAAAATATTCACTGAACTATGGCTTTGCACTATTATAACTGGGTGAAGAGAAGAGAGGCAGCTGCCCCATGTGCAAAGTGTTTGACGGTGTGATTAGCTGAACCCAATCACTCTTTAGTGCAGATGACAGTTTTGCATTTGTGATCAGCACTAAGCACTTTAGGGCTCAGTCTATAGTCTAAACTAAAGCAACAGCTTGCTACAGATATACCAATCAGTTTGCTAGAGTTTAAAAGAAATAAATAAGGAAAGAAAAAGCTTTTCTTCTTCTTGTTTTTTATGTATTTATTTATTTGTGTGCGTGTGTGTGTGTGTGTGTGTGTGTGTGTGTTTGTGGTCAAAGCTGAGTGCTATACTGCTCCATAAGTGATTGTACAAGTAATTCTCTATAGTTTAAGAGGCAGAATAAGCTCTTTTCTCTTGCATTTTTTTATGGTCAAAACTGTGCACTGTAGACGACTTCTGAGATGGCTGCACACTAACAGCTTAATTTCATCTCTCCCAGTGTGAAAACTGAAACTCAAAAAAGATAACCAGTGAACTTGACTTTTTGAGTAAATGCCAGTATCTGGCTAGTGAGTGCTCTATCTGGATGCCAAAAAAAAAATTTAGAGAACTGTAAAAAAATCAATCACAAAAGGTGAGGACAAAACACTGACTGGGAAGAATTCTGCAACTGTGCAAGCTCCAGCTCTGGTGCAGTGCATGACTTCCAGCAATCTAAAAAAATAAATGCATTAATTAAATAAATAAACAAATAAATAAATAAATAAGTGAAATGTACTCAGAACTGTTTAAAAGAAATAAAACACTGAAGACGTATATCAACACAAATAACAAAATGCTGTAAAAAATGGAAGAAGCTTTAAATACATATTCAGGGGAGGTGATAAAATTGCAAAAATCAGAGGTTGAAATGAAGAAAAGGCAGGCTAAGTATGAGACTGCTCAAGAAGAAGTGTTTCAAAAAGTAACAGATTTAGAGGACACACCACATTTGGAAAACTTCAGATTTTCTGCTGTACCAGAGAAGCTGGAAGGAACACACTGTATTAATTTTATGAAAGCACAAATAAGCAACTTGACTGGTATTCCCCAAAAGGAGAAAAGGGCACAGTCTGTGTATGCTCAGACTTGGCCATGATAAAGCAACCTATACTTTTTTTCAGTAAAGATGCAATCTAACAAAATCTGGACAGAAGGACTAAGTACTGAAAGTGAGAGACGTTAGAGTGTTTGTAGAAAATGATAACTAACTATACACCAGGCGGAAGAGAAGTAAATTTATTTCAGTAATCAGGAAATGCCAAGAAGCAGGCATGACATATAAGCTGCTGTATACAACTGTTTACAGAATATTCTTTCCTGGAGAGTCAAAATCATTTTTTGATGCAGAACATGCTACGGAGGAAATACAAAAGTTTGTCCAACAAAAAGTGAGCTACTAAACAGAAGAAGATTTCTGCTTCTTGTTCTTCTGGTAATAAAACCCATAGAGAGAGACTGTGCCAGTGAAACATTTTCCATTGTTTCAAAGGAAAGTGCATCAGAGACAGAAAAAAGCACAGGGGTTGACTGGAAGAACCTGGAGTATGTTGGAAATGAAGCAGAGATTTGATTTGGGACATGGACACCAACAGGAAGAAAACCAGCAGCTCTATAATTGACAAATAAATGTGGGATTACAAAGCATTAATTATATTTGTGGAACATGAGAGAACAGGAAAATCTGGAAATATTGGAGTTCTTTGACTTTGTTAAACTTGCAGGGGATTCCAAAGCATATGCCGTACTTCATGTCATTAATGTTTGGAAGAAAATTTAGGAGGGGGAAGTAGAAGGAAATAGTTCACTGTAAGTAAAATAATTTTGTTCTTAACAGTAGTGTTTGTATAATGCAAGACATAACCTGCATGCTATAAAGTAAGGTTTTTGCAGTTATTTTCAAGTGTAAAAGGGATATTAAAATAAAGAGATGCCCCTGTTTTACCATCTTCTTTCTTTCTCCATGTTCATTTTTAAGAAATGTAGGCACTGCAATGCAAAGGAGAAATAAAGGCTGGGCAAAATTGCATGATACAAGAAAAGCTGAATTTCATAGGGCAATGACTGGATTAAGGCCCTTGGCTTGGTCTAGTATTACATTTTAAGGGGAAGCAAATAAATTCAAAAAAACACTGAATATAATAAAAAGTTTTCCCCTTTCAAATAAATGGGTACTTATAGTAAAGGAAACTCTCTGTTTCTCATGTTTCTTTGGAAACCATTTAATAAGGGGCAATAAAAACAGAATATTTATTTCTTTCAATGGATAGGAGACCATGTCTTCTGAAAGCATTCAATTGCTTTTTTAATTTGGGAGAAGAACAAAGACAAGACAAAACAGGCAGAACTTAGAGGAAGTAGAAGCACAAGTTGTACCGTACCATATGTCCTAACATGGATAACCTTAATTATAGGTTAGTGCAAGCCTGTATAATATTGCTGTCAGTTTGGAACCTCAGTTAATACCATGAGGGTTGAACTTCATTATCTGAAGATGTACATAGTTTGGTGTGTTAGTGTTAAAGTTAATACAATTTAGGGGTATTCTGGGTTGTGATTGTTTTATTATTTGAGGGTTTTCACTAAAACAAAACGTTTTCTAAGATGCAATATAGGTTCAAATAGATATGACAAGAAATAACTTTATAAAAGATCAACCTGCTAGACATTAGTGTATGCATGAAATACAAGAGCTGAAACTAGACATTAAAAAAACAATATTACATGTAGCCGATTGGAATAATAACTTCTTAACATAATGATACTTTCTATATTATCTTTAAATGTGAATAGTCTCAAAGATATACACAAAAAAGAAAGAGTATTAAACTATATTAAAAATGCAGAGTGCAGATAGGTACAGGAGACACATTTGGAAAGAAGTGAGCATGGTCAACAAATGTAAAAATAAATAAATCTGAATTTGATGAAGGATTTCAGGATGGTTGTTCAACTGATTATCTGAGGCAAAAGAAAAGGGAAGTGCTTATATTAATTGAAAGAGGAGCTCCAGTAGTGATAGAAGAGGAAAAAAAACATGGTAGATTTATAGTACTAAGGGGATACTGGCAAGGGAGGAGGATTGCACTAGCATGTATTTATATTCCACCTAAAACTGCTATAATGGAGCTTAAGAAAATTCTGGGAGAAAGAGTCAGCTTTCAGCAGGGAATATTACTTGTAGTTGGGAACTGGAATTAGATTTGCCTCATTGAAGATGTATCGGAGGGGCAGAAGGGAAAATATAACAAAAGAGGGTAGATATTTGAAGAAATTTATGAAAATATTTGGCATGGAAGATGTGAATTCAGTAGTAGGAGTTCAGATTGAATTTACATATTATTCTCCAAGGTACAAAAACTGGACTAGGCTAGACAGAAATTATATTGTAGAGGAAAATGTGCATTTAATTGAAAGTTTTGATATGCATCCAATAACTATCAGATCACTTGCCAAAAATAACTAAAATAAAAATGTAGGGTAATGAAATAAAATTGAGACAATGGTGCTTTCACACATATCTGTTCAAAAGAGATGAAATAAAGGAATGGGTAGTGGAAATTATTCAGGAATTATTAGGGAAGATAGACATTTTTTCTGAAAATATAGTTAGCGAGTTAGATAAAATTAAAATGGAGTTTAATAATAGGGTGGAAATAAATGAAAGAGAGGTATGGTTATGAAGTAACAAGAATTATTTAGAGGGACTGACAAAGGTTGAAGAATTGCAGAATAGTGGGAAGCTCACAGATCAAGAAGAGGAGAAATTGCAGAATGCTAAACAGAAAATAAGGGATTACCCTGATAATATGCATGAGTTTAGGAGGGCTGCTGTTAAGCAACTGATTTTTGATAATAACACCAGAGCACAAAAACATTTAGTACATCAACTCAGGCAACAGAAAGTAAAAAAGGGTTGCCACCAAGCTTAGGGAGCCTATTAAAAGGAAGATAACCAGAGATCCTATAAAGGTACTTGAAATATTTCAGAAATTTTATGAAAATATGTATGAAGCAGAGAAATATATAAATCTAGAAAAGGTACAAATGGAAATTTTTATGGAAGAATTAAATATGCCACAGTTAGTGATAGATGAGGCTTGATCACTAACAGTTAGGGTAGGAGGAGATGAGATAAAAAGGGTGATGCATAACTGATATACAGGAAAGTCCCTAGGCATAGATGGTATTCCTGTGGAAGTTTGGAATGCAGGAGGGAAGAAACTGATGAATATCTTGATGGTTTTGTTTAACAGTGCAGAAGTGCAAACATCCTGGAAGAAAGTAGTGGTGGCTGTAACACATACAGATGGTAAAGCTCCATCAGATCCAGCTTCATATAGGCCCATTTTAATTCTAAACCATAATTATAAAGCATTTATGTCTATAATAGCTAAAAGAATGGCAAAGATGATGATGAAATTGATAGATTTGGAGCAAAGTGGTTTTGTGGAGGGGAGGCAAACATTTGACAACATTAATAGAACAATGATGATCCATAGGGAAGCAGAATATAAGAAAATACCACTGTTGATGGTTGGTCTTAATGCATAGAAAGGATTTGACAAAGTAAGCTGGGATTTTATGAGAAGGGCAATGGAAGCATTTGCATTCCTTAATAAGATTATAAGGTTGATTAGCAGGATATATGAGGGATTGGAGGTAAAAATTAAAGTAGGTTGCTTCCTCTTTGATATGTTCTGTTTGAGCAGAAGAACCAAGAAGGTATGTTCCCGTTACCCTTTGTTATTTGTGTTATATTTAGAACCATTGGCAAATAAAATAAAGGACTCAGAAATTCAAGGATATAATTGGTTTGGTAGTATAGAAATGTTGGCTTTATCTGCAGATAATGTTATTTTATACCTGATAAAACCAGAAAAGGACATTTTATTGTTGTGGAACATTTTGAGACCATTTCAAGTCTTTTCAGGATACAAAATTAATGAAGATAAAACAAAGGCAGTAGCTGTAAATTATGTATCGACACACAATTTGGTTCAAAATACCCATATTTATGGGGGCATGACAAAATTAAGTACTTAAGACTATGGATTAAAAAGATTTTGTTATGGCAGCTAAGGATATGTGGGAATAGACTAAGCAAAATATAATACAAAAACTGAGAAATTGGAAGCTCTGTTTTAGGGATATAGATAACAATATACAACCAGTCAAAATGTTTTTAGTACATTTCATTTTATACACAGGTCAGGCATACTTTTATCAGCCAGAGGAGAAGTTGTGGATAGCAATTAATAATGAATTGAAGGATGTTATTTGGGCAGGGAAGGCTGCAAAAGTCGAGTGGGATAACCTGATCCTTCCAATAGTACAAGGTAGCTTGGGATTATGTGATTTGAAGGGATATTTCAGATCTACACAGTGAAGGCTCCTATACATAGCACAAGCAGAAAGCTATAATTCAAAGTGGAAAGGGAAGCTCAAGAAACAGAGGAGACACTCAGATTTTGGATGCAGATCCTTAAGGTGAATAACAATGACCATACAGAATATTATATTCATAAAGAAGCAGAAAGCATTCTAAGAACTAAGCCAACATGGGAGCGGGAAAGGAGATTCTGCCGATAGAGATGACTGCAATTAGAGATACAGACATTCGGCAAGAGGAGGCTTGCAATATACTGGAGAAGGCACCAAGGTGTTGGAAGTAAATAGAGAGGGAAAAGATAATACAATGGGAAGAGGCCAAAATTTTATTTAGACTGCAGATTACCCTCCGTATCATGGATTGATATCAGAGTATAATCAAAGAGAAAGAAATAAGGGGATCCTAAGCAAAAGATCAATACTGGTAGAATTTTTAGTTGAATCTAGAACAGAAGCTGCTGTTAAAAAAAGGGATACTTAGTATGGCATGTAAAATATTGCATGTTATAATATAAGAGGAAGTTAAAAAGGGTTGGGCAGAGAGACTGGATAAGCAATTCACAAAGAAACAATGGGGGATATATGTATGACTCCCAAATATGCAAAAAGTTCTAAAAGATTTAGGGTCTTTGCTTTGAAGTGTTTACATAGGTATTTCTGTATTCTAAGAAGACTCCAAAGAATTTTTCCTCAGGTAGATAGTAAATGTTGGAGGCATGATGGGGGAGAGATAATTGGGAACATGTTTTCTGGGAATGTAATGAGTTGACAGACTTTAAGAATTCCTTGCAGACTGCTCTATCAGAAATACTGGGTGAGCAAATCTGTATCACTAAGGAAAGGATTTTTTGAGCTATGATACAGAATTGGAATTGTAGACATAGTAAGGACTCACTGAGTCTAATTATAGTGGCTGTCAAAATAGCAATTACTAGAAAATGGAAATCGAAGTTTAAACCAACTTTACTAGAAGTAGTGAATATAGTAACAGAGATAAAACAACTGGAAATGGGATCTTTAGAGAAATGGTAGGAGCAAATTACATAGCAAAAATGGGAATTGTGAGAACAATACATACAGAATAATGTTTTGGAGGAGGAATGAGGTTTAAAAAAAAACAGGATTTGAAAAAGCTATATAATATTTGACTGACAATGACTGGATAGATTATAATTGATGTATAATGTTTGCAACTAAAATATGTCAATATGGTTTGTTTTCCTTTATGTAAATGCACAATTGCCTATGTCATAATATATAATTTAATAAAGATGTTCCTTGTTTAAAAAAGCTGAGCAATGTCATGCTCAGGGCATTTTTTGAGAGGAGCACTGGCTGTCCTTCATACAAAGAAGAAAAAAAAGCTACTGATAACTGCTCAATGAATAGAACAAGATTCAGAATGCAAGAACTCCCCTTCAGCAATCCACAGTGTTCCTGTATAATAAAATGAGGTCCCCTGTGTCATTTTAGCTAAACACAATGATTAGATTTATAGATTCACAGATACTCCAAGACCACTGTGTCTCATGACCATTCTTGCCTTGCCAGTACTCTCCCTCAGGCAGCACCTCCTTTCTTCTGGTGAGCCATACCAGTCAGTTTGGAGTAAATTTGTTGATATTCATCCAGTCATCTAGTTTCTATTTTGATTTGGGAATTGCTGGGTTATAAACCAGTGCTTCCATCATGTTTTATTTATCTATTGGTTAAGATTTAGGTCCCTGGTTTTAATGTTGAGATGCTGGACTTGCAGGGAACCGGGAGGCACTGAACTGAGATGTGGTGACAATTCACATGACACTCCAACCCCTTGTAGAGGAAAACATGGGAAAATGGAGTTGATGATGATGATTGGGAGCCTAGAAGAGAAAATATAATAAAAGAGGGTAGAGTTCTGAAGAAGTATGTGAGAATATTTGGCATGGAAGATGTGAATTCAGAATCATGAACGTATGGTTTGTATATCAATCTCTGGACTGGATAGTCATTACATATCACAGAAGTATGTATTTAATTAAGAGTTTTGAGGCTAATGACCATTGGGAACTTTTTAAGCCTAGTCATGCATCCCAAATCTCTGACAAGTTCTGGTACACTAGATAAGTGTAAGCAGGGCTTAGGAGCTGAAAACTTTACAAGCAGAGCCTGGGAGATGAAACAGTTACAGGATGATTGTGTCCATTAGAGAGATGGATGTCAAACCATGGATGAATTTCCTATTTCCCATCCATTTGTCCAAGTTACACTTGAATTGGGTTAGGGAGGAGGAACTCTGCTTCACATTGTTGGGGAGCTTGTTCCAGGGAAGGGGTAGTCTCTGGGATATATACTTGTCTCTCCAGCAGTTGCTATTTATATCACATGCAAGATTTAAGTATTCAGAATGGGTAATTCAGGTACAGTTTGCTTTGCAAATATGCAGGAGGTCCATCAGAAAAGGATTGTGTGATGCCTTGTATGCTAAGCATAGATCTCCCCTCAACAGGGAAAGAGCTTTAAGGCAGCCTGCATATGAGATGTTATTTATGCCCTGTATTCTTTTAGTGAGGAAGCTCTGTGGAATTTCCAATTTCTGGATGTGCCTGGTTTGGTCCATACACAATGACAGATCTAATAACTGCCATGTTCAATGGAACAATAACCGTCTTGGACCTAAATGTCATACCTTTGTTTATAAAGTTGTACAAGACAGAGTGAACTCCTCAGTACCATAGATATGTGATGGTCAAATGCTACCTTACTGTCTACATGTTGCAAAGTTCTTGACTACTGTATTGGGGTTGAGGTGTGTTGTCAATATGATTGTTACTAGGGGTGGCTGTCCTCCGGAAGGATAGTATTATGCATTTCTTAGCATTAGTTTTAGTCCTTAGTTCTAACACCAGTTATTTGTCTTATTTAACCCTTTCTAGAGAGCATTAGTACTGGTAGAGGATTCAATAACTGCTCCTAATTTGCAGTTATCTGCAAATTTGGTCAGCCAGAGAGCCTTGACATTAGCCTTGACTTCAGAGAAGAAGATGGCAAAAAGAAGCAACCCTCATTCCAATCCATGAAGGACTCTTCTGGTGATTGGCCTCTTTGTAGAGGTTGACTCCCCAAATCTAAATTCCTGGGTCATGTCTGTGAGGTAGATGGCTATCCACTGTGTGACACAAGGGTTCATACTTAATCTGTTGACTTTGCAATGCCTGAGTGAGGTATTGCATGAACTCTCTTAGCCAGGTCAAGGTAGGCAGTATGAACCAATTTGTCCATGTCCATTGCTTTGGCGGCCTTCTCAAAGAAGTCCACTAGGTTGAGTAGGGATGGCCTGCCCCTGATGAAACCTTACAGGTTTGTGTCCAGTGTCTGGAGTTTTCTTATGTTATTATCAATCATTTCCATGGCAATTCTTTCCAGGCCTTTGCATATGCGGCCAGTGAGACTTATAGGTCTGTAGTTTCCAGTGTCTGCAGATGGCCCATCTTTGCACAGAGGGATGAAAGTTGCTGTTCTCCATTTGTGAGGTATGAAATCTGTTTGGAGGCTGTGGTTAAATAGTGATTCCAGACAGCCTGATAGGTCATGGTTCATGCTTTTCAAAAGGCAGCCTGGGATACTGTTGGTGTCCATCAATGCAGTGTTCTGTAAGTAAGCATTGAGGACCTGTAGTCTAGTGATAATAGGAGGAGTTAAATTTGATGATATTTCCTGTAGGGAGACTGGAGGACATAAAGTTATAGCTGAATTTGTCTGCCAATAGGTTTGCTTTATTTCTGGCTCAGTAGAGGTGGCTCCATTAACAATGAGTTCTGTACACAACTGTGTATTGCATTTGATGTTGCAGACATAGATAAAGAATGCCTTGTGGTTGTCCTTGGCCTGGGAGGCCAAATGTACCTCAAATTTGGCATTAGTAGACTTTATTTGTCCTGTGAATTGTTTGTTTAATTTGCTGACAACGTTGTTATCCTGCTGGGTGCTACACCTTTTAATTTTGCCATTATTTTCTTCCTTCTGTTATACATTCTGCTGTTTTTGTGATGCCACAGGGATGGCTTTTCTTTAAATTTGTTCTGTACTTATTCCTGATGGGTACAGCTGCCTGTCTGCAGCTATTAATATGCTTGTATAGTTTTTTTGTGAACAATTCCATGTAGGTAGTAGTGCTCTCAGAGTTTAGGGGGGCTTACAATTTTGCCAAGTTACCAATTAATAGTATGAAGTTAGCCCTGGAATAATTCTTCAACATTCCACAGATAGCTAGGGTCCCAGGTACTGTTTTGTGGTCTGGCCTTACAAGAGAAGATATTATACTATGTGCTTTGGCCCTAGTTGAGCCTGGAAGGGCCATTTAGGAAAAGCTGTCACCAAGTCCCTTCCTTTATGTTTAGTTCACCACATATCTCCTTCTAAAACAGAATAAGAATCTGCAGTTTTTCTGAACCATAGTAATTAGGTAATTAAAAAATGTGATTATGTCTACGTCAGGGGAACTGCACGCTCGTATTCCGAAGAGAAATAAGTCAGACTGACACTTTACTTATAATATTTCATTTCCTCCTGTGCAACTAATTAGAACTTAAGCAGCATCCTCCCATTGACACCTGATCATGGACCAGTAAAAACTATGATGGAGATGCAGGGTAATGATATAAATATGGAACACTGACTTTAGTACTTACCTGCTAAAAAGGGAAGAATTTATGGACTGTTTATTCAAGAGTTATTAGGGAACACAGAAAGTTCTTCAGAAGCGATAGTTAAAGAATGGGATAAAATGAACATGAACTTTAAATAAATAGCATTACAGAAACAAGGCATAGAGAGATATGCCAAAGAAGTAACAGGATTTATTCATCTGACAAAAATCAAAGTGTACCAGGACAAACTCACAGAACAATAACAGGAGCTACTGCAGAGTGCTGAAGGAAAACTAAGGGAGCATTTGGACAATATACATGAGTTTAGAATGTTTGGGGTTAAGCAACGATTTTTGATAACAACTCCAGAGTACAACCGTTTTAGAACAATTTATGCAACAGAAAGTAGAATGAGTTTTAACTAGACTTAATGAGCATATGACAAGAAGAATAACCAGAAAACCTATAGAGGTCTTAGAGATAGATAAGAAATTTTATGAAAACCTGTATAAAGCAAGGAGAATGAGAAACAAAGAAAAGGCACAAATGGAAATATTTATGGAAGACTTGTCATGACGAGGTTAGAAGCAGATGAGACTCAACAACAATAGCTATGACAGGAGGAGATGAAATCAAAATAATCCTGTATAATCAATTAAAGAGGTCCTCAGGAACCGGTGGTGTACATGTGGAAATATGGATGTCAGGACAAAATTGTAGTGATAAAGATCTTCAAAGCTTTGTTAAATGATATTTTAAAAGGTTGTGGAGGAATTACCAGCATCTCAGAAGAAATCAATGGCTGTTCTATTACAAAAAGATAGTAAAGATCCTTCAGGTTCAGCTTTGTATAGATCAGTTACAGTTTTAAACTGTAATTATAAAGTGTTTATGTCTATAATAGGTAGGACATTGAAAAAAGATATTACCAAAATTCAGTGTGGTTTTGTGGTGGGGATCAAACGTTTGACAGTGTAATCCGAACAGAAGCAGAATATAAGAAACTGCCACAGTCGTTAGTATGCTTTGATGCAGAGAAAACATTCAGTGGAGTTATCTGGGATTTTATGGGTAAGGCAATGGTAGCATTTACATTCTCTTACATAATAATAGGATTAATAAGGAGACTGAAGGATCAGAGGCAAGAATTAAGGTGGGTGGGCTCTTCCCAGACAAGCTGTATTTGAACAAATGAATCACACAGAAATACCCTTGTTCCCTTCCATTATTTGTTTTATATTTGTCTACATCAGCAAAGAAAGCAAAGGCTTCACAAGTTCAAGGGTATAACTATCACAGTAATTAAGAAATGTTTGCTTTGTTTGAGTTTCTACTTGATAAATCAAGAAATTGACATTCTTGTGTTGTGGAACATTCTGAGACAGCTTCATTTCTTTTGCAATACCCATATTTAATAGGGACATGATGAGATGAATTATTTAGGTGTATGGATTTGAAAAGATTATGTTATGACAGTTAAAAATACGTATGAAGAGAATAACTAGATTATAACATAAAAATAAAGAAAACAGAAACTTTTGATCATGGTTAATAAGATGAAAGGAGTGAAAATGTTTTTAGTCCTTTTAGTCTGATTTACTAGTCTGGCATATTTGTATTGACCAGAGGAGAAGTTGTGGATGAGTTGATAGAATTTATTTGGGAGGATAAGATGGCAAGAGTTAAGATAGATATGTTATCATCATACAATGTGAATTGCAGTTTCCAGATTTGAATGGGTGCTTTAAGGCTATACAGTTAAGGCTCATAAATATAATTCAAGCAGACCATTATAAATCAAAGTGTGAAAAGATTATGATGGCATGGGGGGTAGGAGATTTTAAGACACAAAAAAGACTCAGATTTTGTGTGCAAGTCCTTAAGGAAAATAATAACAGCCATACAGGAATGGAGAAAAAAGATTGTACTGATAGGGATATCTGCAAGTAGGGGGAATAGAAAATAGGCAAGAGGGGGTAGAATTTAATGGAGGAAAAATGCAAAGGAACCAATTTATTGGCAACACATAATTCTGGAGGGAAAGGCAACAAAGCAGGATGAGGCTAAACAGGAATTTGCACTGCAGATTAGAGACAGCCTTCCCTGTCAGTCACTGATAATAGATTGTAGGAAAATAAAAAGGGACGAGGAGGTGTGCTAATTGAAAGACCAGCTCTGTTAGAGATCATACTTCAGTCTAGAACAGAAAATTCTGAACCAAGGTTTTGGAAGGAAATACTGTGTGAGATTAAGTGTGGCATATAAAATAATGCATGATAACTATAAGAATAAATCAATCAAAATATCAAATTAGGCTTGAAAAAATTGTAAAAGAGAATAGAAAGGCAAATTGGAAAGGAACAATGGGAAGATATATGTATGGCTCCTAAATATGAAATTAATTCCAGAAGGTTTGGGAGTTTTGATTGGAAGTATTTTCATAGGTATTTTTTTACCCTAGACTTTAGATGATTTTCAATCAGTAGATGTCAAATGCTGAAGATGTGATTGGAAAGAGAGAGGATACTGAGACCATGTTTTGTGAGGATGCAATGAGTTGGCAGATTTTAAAATTTCATATAATAATTATTCTTTTGAGCTGGGATACATGACCTAAGTTGCCTAGACATAATAAACCCTTATATGTTTGATCTTATTGGTGGCAAAAAAAGAAATTGCTAGAAAGTGGGTATCAAAATATAAACCAACCACAATGGAAGTTTTAAATATTGTAAGGGAGATAAAATAACTGAAAGTAGGGTCTTTAGAAAAAGGAAGGAGCAATTTTCACAGAACAAAATATAATATGTAAGAACAATATATGCAGAAAAATGTACAGGATAAGTAGTGATGAATTATCAATTACTTTTGGAGAGATTAATGGTATTGAAATGGCTGACCAAAGATGTACTTCTGAAGCCTATTTGACCAAAAACTTTTTTTTTGGAAAGCTGATATTTTGTGTATGCAGATACTGATCATTTTGCCAAACAGTCCTGGTGATTCAATAAACTCGGTGCAGGCTTAGGGCAAGGCCTACACAGAGTTTATGTGGTAGTGTGATGAGCAGCAGCACTAAGCACATATTAATGCTGTGCATCACGCTTACATGACTACAATCAAGGGTTGCTGGCCAGAAAACCATGCCAGGCAGCACAAGCACAGAAAGAAGAACCATTCAAGTTTGCCTAAAGGTAAATCTGCTCTGTGACATCACGTGGACAGCCACTGTGCTTACCAAGGTTGAAAATAATGCTACAGCAGCAGTAACAACACAGTAAATTTGTATTTATTTATTTATTTTACATTTGTTGACCGAGATAGTCTGACTAGATTCATTTCCATTTTCAGCGGAGGCCTGGGGAGAAAAGCTCCAAGGTAACAGGTACAAAAAGAAAACAACGAAAACATTATACAGATATGGTATTGACAAAGAGTACATAAGCAAACATGAATAGAAGTACAACAGGTTAGAGTTACTCCCTGGTGACAGTCAGGGGTATATTAAACAATAATTTGATTAATAGACTTTTTTACATTCTTGATGAGAGTTAGCCAGGCTTGTTGCAGTGGCAAAGCCAGTTTAGTGCCAGATGTTGTTTGAGTCTAGTTTTAATTTGGCCTAGGGAAGAGAGAAAAGTAATATCAGCTGGAACTGAGTTCCAGGCTCTGCCTGCAGAATTTGCAAAGAGGGAGTCACCGGCAGCATTGTTAATTTTGATTGTCCGAATTAGTAGTCTATTCGAGGATCAAAGCAGTCTCGGATTGTTATAGTGGATGATAATATTTTTAAGTGCTGGAGTATTATCCGGATTGTAAATGATTTTATTACCCATAATCAGAAGGTTATATTGGATTAGACTGGAAAGTTCAAGCCACCTAGGCTGGTTAAGGTTGATGCAGTGGTGTGTCCTGAAAGGCAGGCCAGTGGCAAATCTGGCAATATGATTATAACTGGTTGGCAGTCTGTTAAGTACAGTCTTGTTTAGATTAGCGAGTAGTTAGGATGCATATAGAAGTGTTGAAAGTAGGTGGGAGCGGGCTATGGCAACTTTGGCTGGAGGGGTTAGGAAGGCTTTTATTCTGTACAATGACCCTAGTTTTTTATTGATGGTTTTGATCAATTGGTTTACATGTAAGTTGAATTTTAGGTTGTTATCAATAATGACACCTAATAGTTTTGTAGAGGGGTCAGGGGAGATTATTGTGCCATCATTTGCCTTTATGGTAAAGATAAAAGCAGCAGACCTTTGTGTTGGTGAAAATAACAGCATTTTAGTTTGTTTGGGATTTAGTAACAATCGACATTCAGTGAGCCAGTTTTCAATAGTATTAAAGGTGGACTGGGTAGCAGACCACAAATCTGCTAGGAGATGTACCAGAGCAAATCAGGGCGGAGTCTTCAGCGTATTGGATACAGCTAACATTTGGGTTGACAGAATACAAGTCATTAATAAAGATGGAAAACAGTAGGGGTCCTAGTATGGAGCCTTGTGGTACTCCAAGATTGTTAGGTAGCAGGTTTGAAATAAAAATGTACTGAGTACAACATACAGCAAAACAATTATTTGCTAAATGAAATAATGGAGGGTGGAGGGTAAACAGCAAGGCCGACTATATCGAAAGGTACAGTAGGCAGGGAGAGTGCGCTGATGAACATGTCCACAGACATGAATGATAGGAATGAACAAAGAGGAAGAGGGCACGGGAAATATAGAAATGTCACAGAAAGATTGGATATGTCAGTGTATGCACCCTTCCAAAATAAGTCAGTAGCATAACATTATGCACATATGTAGACAGCACAGTATGCACTGCTGTTTACACCTCCTGAGCAAGTAAATAATGATATAAACATGCATGTATTTATATGTGATGATCATACAAGGTTACGTGTCAATGGAGGTGAATCGTTGTGATATAAACATCACTGACATGCTCTCTGGAGAGGACATTTAGAAAGGACAGTTTATACAATAGGTGCTATGTGCATACTCACAAGATCTGCAAAATGATTTGCTTGAATAGGACTGACATGTAATTATAGCTTTCAACCAATCAGGAACACATAGCAACAGACTCCTGTGCAAATGTAGAAAGAAGCCGGCACAATCATGGATATTTTTAAAATATTATGCCCATTAGCCTTCAGCACTGACAGAATATGTGAGTGTAACTATTATGCATGTTCTGCAGTAATAGACATAAACAACTGTAATTATTGTCAGTATTTTATAAGTGGAATTCACAACTCCTGCAAAACTGACCATTTTTGGAGAGGTTAAGATGGACAGTGTTAAACTTGGAGTTCAAATCAGGGGCAATCCTGGTGAGTTGAGAGGCCTGCATGACACACAAGCCACAATCAAACCAATGGCATAAATGTTGTCACTGAGCTGTGTATTTACTGGGTACAACACAGAAAGACATATCACACATGCATCTAGTAGAACACCCTGAAGGGAAGTCTGCACTGTCAAATCCTAATGGGTATGTATCCCAGAGAAAAGTTCTTTATAGTCTACCAGATGCCTGGGAGCTCACTGTCCCAAATGTAGGCATCAGCCATATGGAAAACAACACATGCAAATACCACACTATTATGAGTGGATTCCCTGGGCACAACTGGGTTTGCATATATCTGCCACATGTAATAGCAATTTTACTGTCTGATGTATCTGCAATTGATGTGTGAATTAAAAAGTAATCCATAATAATGGATGGTACAGCAGTATGTGAGACTTATGGCAATGCATCAGCTATACCCATTTACACAAAAATTACAGCAGTGTCAAGTGTTAATGATTGAGGAAGCTGTCACTGTCATATTGTATACATACCAAACAATACATGAAACACACCCTATAAGTACATGTATGTATAAATACATGTCATACCTTAATATGTGTATCAAACAATTACTGTCCTCCCCGACATTGCCAGTGAAAATGTTATGCTTCCAAGAAATCCTAATATGTATCCATAGGTGTTCATGCAAACCATCAAGTTGTAATACTTTTGTGATGTAGTGATATGTCTGTGATGCAGTACAACCACACTGCAGCTGTACCTATGCTGCAATTAGACTTCAAGCTGTATATTACCTCCAAAAAACCTTGGGTATGAATAACATGTGATACAGTGGAACTGTTAACACAGTTGTACAACTGTACCTGCTTCACAGCATTACATCAGTTGTACATATTATCCCTATACATTTATCAGAGCCCTGACACCATATACAGATGCATTACAACTGAGATGGATGTGGTTTGTGCAAAACAGCTAATGATACAAATGCTGACAGTCACACAATGTTGCTAGGGAACACCTGTATAATCCTTGTGAATAGCAGCACAGTAGTGCATATAATGAATTCGGCAAGGTTGCACGTGAATCGCACAATGTCATATATCTCTGTATATAACAGCATAACAACATGTTATTGAACCCACGAATATGTGCCCATGTAATCACTATGACATAATACTGCTGTATGGCAGATAGCATTTCAGGGTGCTACATATACACATGCACACCTGCACCACACTGCAGCTGCCACTGTGATGGTTAAATGAGAACTGTGAAGAATATAGGTTCATAGGTTCATAGGCTGGTACTAGGCTATTGGCCCTAGGACCTATACAAGCCTAGCCATAACAATTCCCTGGATATTTCTTCCCACAATATTTACTTCCCTGGACCCCTATCTACAGGGTGACTGACATAATCCCCGGGGTGAATTTCCCATCTCCCATCCAATCGTCAATGTTCCTTTTGAAGAGAACCATGGAGTTGCACTGCTTGACATGTATGGGCAGTCTATTCCAGAGTATGAGGAGTCTCTGGGTTAGGAACCTATCTCTCTGTCATGTTTTGTTCATTGTGATGACAAGGTTTAGATCCCTGGAGCGTGTGGCTCTGAGGGATTGGGATTTCTTTAAATGGAGCATATCCAACAGCTCAGGGCTTGACATGGCCTTGTATGTTAAGCAGAGATCACCTCTGAGTAGAAGCTATGCCACAGAATATAGCTGGTGTTTTTTTTTTTAGATGGTCAGCATAGTGCATCTGCTTTAGGTCTGTGATTATTTTAGTGAAGTATTTCTGTGGCCTTCCCAGCTGTTGCAGATGTCTTGTGAGGTACATACCAAATGGGGCATTGTACTCTATAATGGGTCTAATGAGAGATGAGTACAGTGGGACAATGACCTCCTTTTTTCTGGATAAAAAGCCCTTAGTGATGAGGTGTGCCACATAGAAGGATTTTCTGACTGTTGTGGTGATGTGGTTATCGAAGGTGAGACCACTGTCCACCTGTGTCCCTAAGATGTACTTCACTATCAGAACACATGCCTTAGTAAGGCAACAATAAACATAGCATCTTCTCATGTCCCCAGTCCTCAGGAGGTATATTACTACAGCTGTTATCAAAGGAACATGTAAACAAATGACAGCAATGACCATCAATACAGTAGCTCAAATCACAGATTGGAATAAACTGTTGTATGACAACAGTACTTCCACACCTTAACATAGCACGTATGAGTGACAACAACATCAACATGTGCAATATTCATAGGGTCATAGGAGATTACTAGGATAATAGCCAAGACCCCATACAAGCCAAGCCATTATTACTCATTTAACCAAAATTGACATCTGTAGGTGAGGGAAATTAGTAGATGTTTGTGCATCTGAGTTTGATTTTATTACAGATTGCCTCTATCCATATAGGACATGGGCACCACCCCATGACTGAATTAGGAATTACACATCCATTGGTCTGGAGATGGCTTATATAGGGTCATGTAGGGGCTCGGCTTCATGATTTGTGTATACAGCTTTGAGATGATGGCATCCTCAGTGTTCCACACAAAGGATGTTATGAGGACAGAGAGAAAAAGAAGATGTTGGATTGAGAGGACTATGTAAAAGGTTCTACTGAGTGGGAGTCAAATGAGAGGAGATTCAAGACATCATGCAATGACCATAATATACTACCAACCTACACATACCAGTTGACTAATGTCAGATTCATACACCACACAAGCTGGATTTCATACAATGTAAGACTAGATCCACAGAAGTCTAGCTTACACTCTATCAGAGTGCACTTTACAGAGCAAGATATCATCCCAGTATGCTGAGAAAATGTACAGAGGAGTGTTTGGTATAGCTGTGGACTCGCATCCCATTGTAAAATTGTCTCCAGACTGATAGTTGAAGGAAGATGTGCACACAAACAAGTTGACTGATGTGAGATTAGAATCCCTACCTATTTAATGTTCCAAATTAGGGAACACAGTATTTAATGCAACCTTCACCTCAGAATTTATCCCTGTACCCAGACTGATACTTGAAGGAAGATGCGCGCACGCGTGCGCGCACACACACACACACACACACACACACACACACACACACACACACACACACACACACACACACACACACACACGTTAACTGCTGAGAGATTAGAAACTCTACCTGTCCAGTTACACAAGCTAGAGAACACAGTACATAATACTAGTGTCACTGCAAAAATGTGACTCCAGCACTATCAGAGTGCACTTTATTGAGGATGGCATCATCACAGTATTGCAGGTAACATATACTGTTAAGAGACTTGGGTGCAGAGCCAGGATTTGAGATATGATTGTGTGAGTACAGTTTGCAAAAGTACTTATAAATACACGCTGACAGCCTAGGTCAAATAAGCTGTCATGAATGCATCTAGCAGTAGGATGTTGTGTAGATGAGACACACACACACACACACACACACACACACACACACACACACACACACACACACACACACACACACACACACTTGGGAAACACCAGTAGTGCAATGATGGAGTTATGTGTCTCCATATTTGGATAAAGCTATGTCCACATTAATACAAGTTACTGACAGCATCAATGGGATATGATCATGCATGACCAATGACCACTGTCACTGTAAACCTATACCAAATTTAACAATACAGTTAGGCTATGTAATGCTGGAGTCTGTTTGAAAATTAGTCCAAGTCCTGATATATCATTTGCAAGTGCATTGCTGCAGGGCACACATGAATATCAGAAAGTATGTGTTCAGTCAAACACACATGTCACATCCCTTTTCTTGTGTTTATGAATGCATTTCCATGTATTGGAGGATTACAGCACAGTAACCAGAGTTGGACATGCTATACATCTCTTCACAAAGTGCAGCACTGAGAAGCTAATTTGCGTGAATGATAATAAAGTATTAGTAAATACGTGATTAAAATTTTAGGAATTCAACTTGGACTTATGAAGTAGCACTGTCCACTGGTGCTCATTGCCAAACTGTGTGCAAATGAGGACATACAGTCACTGGCCTGACTGGGGTTAACTGCAAAATACATCTGTTTATTGTTAATGGTTCATGTGTCAGGCTCACAAGATATGTTATGGGAGAAATTGCTGACACATACTATGATGTGCGTTCTGTAGTCTTGAATTTTGAAATGTTGGTGCCAAAGTTTTATCACTTAAATAACTGTTGGCTGTGCCTTCCCTGCTTGCTTGATGTTAAGCACCGAGTGAATGCAGTCTTCTGTTTAAGGAAAACAGTGTAAAATGTAATGTAGTATGCCTTGCTTCATGGAAACAAGCTCAGTGGCGATGCATGACTGTCAGCACTCTGGACAATACTTAATATGGAAAGTACACTTGCTACCTAGCTTTCTGTGTGGCACAGTGTGTGTAAGACTAGTGAGCTCCTAGTCAGACCACAGGTGGGCCACAGTTCAAATCCAGATGATTCTCTCTTATTTTTAAAAATGAAACAGAGTACAAGGGATTAGTTCAGATAAAATCACTTTAGCTAGCAGATCTAAGAGACATTCTCTCTCTGATACCCTCATTTTGTGAGAAATAAAGATGCCATGTTGAAGTTTTAAGCAGATTATTCAGCTGAGTAGGTAGATGGATGAGTGTTCTTGTTCTGTTATCATTTGTGTTTGTAATTTCACCTGGTATTAGAAACAACTGAACTGATTTTTTCATTCAATGCAAGGTGTGGTACATGTGGGTAAAAGTGCTGTTAGGCTTCTAACATGTCCCAAGACAGCCTCCACAACTGTGATGGGCACAAAGAGAATTGACTGGCATGCTACTTTGCATTCTAAAATTTTAAGCTGGGGTTGCTAACACACTCATTAAGATCATTCCCCGAGCATTACACATGACCTGGCAGGTGTTAAAGTGCAGCATGAAAATAAATAACAGAGTTTTACCTTTTCTGTCGCAAGTCAAAAATAACACTTCAGGATGTACACAGTGCTCTTTTTTTCTACACCATCAGTGCTGGGAAACTGCCTGCTCAAATCTTCAGATCAGTCTCCCCGAGTAGAAGAAACATAAAGTTTATATGCCATTTCATATAAATTACATGCATGCAGAATTCTGATGTTACATATTGGTAAACAAATCAATACATTTAAAAATATTTGAAACACGAAACAAGAAACATAAAACAAATAAGTGAACTGAAACATGGCCAGAGTAACTATATAAAATGTTTTCTATGGTGAGTGCTTTCAAGAGTTAACTACCCACGTCCTCAGACCAAACAATTAGTTAAAAATCTTCAAGTAGTTAAGTACGTTAATTCAAACATCTCAACCAATGAAACACAGCAAATAAATTTAAAAATATTATATGCCCTTATGATTCTCACTTAGATCTTCACATGAGCACTTGTCAATTAGGCCTCTCAAAAACACAGGCCATCTGGGTTTATGAATCTGCCCTCTGACCTTGTACCATTTAATACCAGCATACATTATCTATACAGATATCCTTGCAATGACTCATCCCCAGCCTGTCGAGGCCAGACCTTACAAAAGATTTTCTGACACAATATTTTCTTTTCTTTCCTTCCTTCATTAACATTTGAACCAAATAGTAAACATTCCTTAAGTCCTTCAGCTCTTACTTTTCCTGTTAGTATAATATATTATACCATGACCCCCCCAAAACGTGCATGCTGATTGGCCAGCGTGCACATTGTAAATCGAGTTATACTAATGGAAAAAGGTCGACTTTTCCATTAGTATAACTCTACTTTTAACACTGTGTTAAATGGGTTTAACATAGTGAGACAGCTTTAAAATAAGCTATGGAGGTCTCTGTTGCTTATTATAAAGCTGTCTCGCTATGCTAAACCCATTTAACATAAAAAAGCAATGGAGAAAGCAAGATCTCCATTGCTTTTTACTTTCGCTATGTTAAATGGGTTTGACATGGCGAGAAAGTTTAAAATAAGCAACGGACATCTCCGTTGCTTATTTTAAACTGTCTATGTTAAACTCATTTAACATAGCGAAAACAGTAAAAAGCAACGGAGATCTTGCTTTCTCCGTTGCTTTTGTCTGATGTACGTACATCAGAACTGCCGCGGATGCCAGACATCTGCGGAAGGGCAGTAAACAGGCATTATACTATGCCATTATTTAAGAAAACTAATAGTTTCTTTTCTTAAATAATGTCATGGTATAATAGCAATAACCCACTTCTGGGTGTGGGTAATGCTGTATTTACCCACGGTGGGTAAATCCAGCATTACCCACACCTAGGCGTGGATTATTGCTATAATGTAACATTACAGAGATTACAGTTGTAAAAGACTTGAAATATAAAACTACAACTTAGGTGAACTGTGATTTTACAGTGCATTTGATTCTTAACATAAACATATTATAAACATTTTATTTGACCCATTGGATGTTGATATACATTTTGTGAAATATAATTATTAGACAATACATTTTCCATGACAGTTCCCCCATTTGACACTATCAGCATCACACAATACACATAATTATATTTAGATTCTTCTTAACTTGAAAAAACAGGCTTCAGCATCATAATATTCATCATCCGCAGTGATTGAGTTTTCATTATCAGATACTTTCATAAATGGCATTTCACATGCAGATGAGTTTAGACATTTGCAATTATAGGCTTTAGAACAGAAAATTGCAAAACAATTAAAAGAGTAATACCAATTATTGTAATGATTCTTTGCAATATACTAGTTCCCAGGTTACCAAATACACTATCCAATCATGCAAAGAAGTGTCCATTGTTTAGATGTGTTATCAAGGTACTTGGCCCTCTGGTCCATGAAACTGGCCAGCTTTTCTTAGTCATCATGATAGTCACTAATATAAGAACAACAATGACTTCCTATGAGAGCACATAACCCCCCTTTAGCAGCAAGCATTATATTGAGTACAAGTCAATTTTGTAACACTACAGTTCAGGTCATTTCTTGATTTCATAGGTTTGTACTAAGCTAACTGCCCTTGTGAGCCATTTTAAGCCTAGCCAATTATCTTTTGTTAGACTCAGACCCTGCACCTTGTGTTTGTAAGGCAAACACCTTAACCATTAGGCCACCATCCCAACCCACCCTGATATGATGTGAAGTATGGTTAACTACCTCTTGAAGAATTTGAGCAAGCATGGTGATTTCAAACATTGTTCCTTGCACTCCATACACAAGAACAAAAGCTGAAAATACTTGCTCTGCCAAATGAATTGCTCACTTATTTCTCAGTCTACCTGCTGGAGGGTCTCCAAAATGCTGAATAGCAGCAGTAATATAGCCCACAAAGCAACATCCCAACTAGTTTTTGGACTATGAGGCGTAGGTACAATCACCACAAATGTAGTAATGACCGCCTATCATGCTCGTGTCACGGCCCCAGTCAGGTTTTTAAGTGTAAAGAGTTTAATACACTTTCTGTCTAGTGTCATTACATTTGCTGGTTCCCACTGGTACAGTCCCATTTCTAACATAACATGTGTCTTCACGAATTGTGGTAGTCAGCTGAAGAGACACAGTTTTTGAAAAATTAGTCACATTACGCCAAGTTACATTAGTGTCACTAAGATATTTTTCAAATGTAAGCTGTGATGCAGGAATTGGAATCATGGGAATCCATGCTCTAGAATGATGAGATATGTGTGAACATAACCAACAGTTTGTCACATTTAAGTTTACAGCATATTGTCAAATAACCAACAGGAACATTTCTCTTGACCAGTTTATAAAAGGAAACATCGACAAAAACGAAGAAAACCACAGGATTCATCATGAATTGCTGTTTGGGCTGATTTTCTCCTTAGTTTTTCACTGGGGCAGATGATTTGTCATTCACACTTCAATCTCCGTTCACTGGTAATGGTGATTCTTCTGGTGCCTCGACATGGCAGGCCTTCTTACAGTGAGGTGACAGAATCCAGTTTGGTAGTCCTTAGTACAGCAGTCAGGGTCATTAACAAAACTTTGAAAATTTCTACTTTGGGCTCAAACAGTTTTTTGTCTGGAAGGTTTTCACATAAACCCAATCACCCGGCTGGAGTTGGTGACAGAGCTGGTCAGGAGGTTGAGAAAGAGCTTCTCTTATAGTTCCATGATACTGCTGCACAAATAGATAAGACTTTTACAGTAGGATGGTATAACATCATCTGTTGGAGTAAATTCTTCATTTGACACAGGGGGAGCAGTTGGTAGTTTCCTTCTCATACTCATTAATGCTAAAGGAAGTTCCTCAGGACATTTAACATTTGTTTCAGCACAGATCTTTGAAATCTTATTTTTAAGGGTCCTACTAACCCTCTCTACTAGTCCAGATGATTGTGGATGATTGGGACAGTGAAGATTCAACTTAATATTAAAAATGTTGCATGGTTCTTTTATCAGGGAATTATTAAAATGGGTTTCATGGTCACTATTAATAATATAAGGTACACCAAATCTAGAAGTAAAATCATACATAAGCTTTTTTACAACAGTCACTGCGTCTGCTCTGTGACATGGCTAAGCATCCACTCATGCAGAAAACATTCACACCACCACCAGAATATATTGTAAATTACATACTTTTGGCATCTGGACAAAGTCCAGCTGCACATTAACAAAAGGTCCCCAAGGTGGTGGTAAACATTCAGTCTTAATGTTTGCATTTTTGCTAACATTATACTCTAAGCATGTTGCCCAGTAATTAACATACGGAAGTGTCAAAAAGTAGACATGAGAGTCATACCAACATCAGGTAATTTGATTAAACAAAACTGTCTTACCTGCATGGGCTGGTAAATGATATGCCCTTACCAGGTAAGGTAGCAAAGAGATAGGTACCACCAGTTGGTCATCTGGATGTTGACATAATCCATCGGTGGATTTGTCACATCCCTCCATGAGCCACCTCTGAAATTCTCCTTGTGATCCTTCAACTTGGAAAAGTGATATTTTCCTAAAATCAAACACATCATCGCTGTTAGAGTTTTGCAACAACATTGCATGAAAGTTTGCACAAAATCCTTCTACAACTTGTTCAGCAGCTTGATCTGCCAAATTATTCCATTTGTAATACTATCTACACCCTTTTGATGGGCACTTCATTTAATTATGGCCAGGTATCTGGGTAGTAGAAGAGCCTTTAATAAACTATTCGCATACATGGAATTTTTTAATTTTAGTACATGATGAAGTTAAGAAACCTCTCTGCTTCTAGAATTGCCCAAAATCATGCACTACCCCAAAGGAATAATGACTGTCCATATAAATATTGACAATTTTGTCCATGGATAATTCACAATCCCTTTGCAGAGCCACTAATTTAGCTATTTGGGCAGAATGAACACCCTCTGATTTTTGGTGAAGCAATATTTCATGTTCAGTACAAATAGCTATCTCTGTAATTAAATATCCCTTTTTATTTCTTCCACAGGAACCATCCACAAATAGGTTTAATTCAGCATCATGTAAAGGAGTGTCCTTTAAGTTATTTCTAGCAGAAAGCAGATAATTAATCACACTCACACAATCTTGCTCTTCACCATCTTCAACAGTAAGCAATAAAGATGCAGGATTCAGAACAGAACAGTGTACTAGAGAAATAGATGGATATGAAATCAATGTGTTCTCATATATAGTTAGACATGCAGATGAGAGTGGTTGAGTTTTCATTCTAAGTAAGAGAGATGATATAGAATGGGGAACAGCTACTGTAAGATCATGCCCAAGCATCACTGATTGTGCTAGATTGACTAGAATGGTGGCAGCAGCAACTGCCCTTAGACATGTTGGGAAACCATTTGTAACAGAATCAAGTGCTGTACTATAATAAACCACTGGACGGTAGCTGTCCCCATGTTTTTGTGCAAGCACTCCCTGAGCAAATCCATTTACTTCATGACAAAATAAAATGAAAGTCTTTCCATGATCTGGTAACCTTAAAGCTGGGGCAGTAGATAAAGCTTGCTTTAAATTCTGAAATGAATTGTCCTCTTCACTATCCCAAGGGAGGGGCTCTGGTGTAAATTGTTTTAAAAGATTTGTCAAAGATTTAGTAATTTTGCATAGTTAGAAATCCACTGCCTGCAATAACCTGTCATAGCTAAGAAATATCTAAGTTGACTCTGAGTAGTTGGACATGGCACCTTAGCTATTGGCTCAATGCAAGGTGGTAACACCTGTATTACTGTGAGATATCAAATGACCAAGATATTGTACCTGAGGTGACCATAGCTGCAATTTTTCTCTTAATATCTTGTGCCTTTTCCCTGCAAGGATAATCATAAGATGTAGAGTGTCCTTCTGATACTGCTGAAAAGAGTCAGATGCTGTTAGTAAATCATCTACATATTGCACTAACACAGACTCACCTGGAAATGTCACATCTTCCAAATCTTTTTTAGAATTTGAGAAAATAATGAAAGAGATTCAGTATATCCTTGTGGCAACCATGTCCATGTATACTGCTGTCCATGGTAAGTAAAGGGAAGCAAAAACTGACTTTCAGAGTGAATAGGTATAGAAAAGAATGCTGAACAGAGATCTATTACAGAAAAAGTGTTTGCTGTAGGCAGTATGCAACTAAGTATCATTGCTGGATTTGCAACCAAAAGAAAAGTTGGTAATACTGCATTGTTTACATCCCTCAAATCTTGCACAGACCTATAAGTATCTTTCCCTGGCTTTTTCACAGGGAGAATAGGGTTATTACAAGGGCTTTTAGTTGGCACTATTATTCCTTGTTGTATCCAGGACTGAATTACAGGTTTGATTCCCTGCTCTGCTTCTGGTTTCAGTGGATACTGATGAACTCTAGGGATAGGTTTTGGTGGATTCAATTTTATTTTTACCAGCTCTTCAGATTTGAATATACCTACTTCATTAGCATGTTTAGCCCATAAGTCAGCAAGTACCTGCTACAGCAGTTTTTCAGCTGTCTGTATGCCTTCAACAGGCTGTCCCTCAGCTTCTGTTAAGACTGTTTAAACTTCCCCTCTGATTGTGTTGAAGTATCCAAATACACCCCTTCTAGTGTACACTAAATAGTACAACCCAGTTTGTATAACAGGTCTCTGCCTAGCAAATTTACTGGAGCAGTAGTACTTAAAGGAAAGGAATTGTTTTCTTCAATCGGACCTAAAGAAATGGGTATAGGTTCTGAAACAAGATATATAACAGTAGCATTTGTTGCTCTGACTGCCTTTACTTTATGTTTTGATACTGGTATCTGACTATCTGTAGTAACTTTTAATACAGACCTAGTGACTCCGGTATCCACCATGAAATTTCTTTGAATTTATTTTTACCTTAACATAGGGTCCCTTTTGATTTATTGGCAACAAAGGATCAAGATTTATTTCTGTCTTATTTCCCTGACATAGTCAGTATGGTCATTCCTGACTTCTTCAAATGTGAGGAGGTAGTGGAGGAAATGCAGCACTACTATAATTTGGCTGCCATTCTGTCCAGGTATCTTGGACTCTCTGTATTTACCTGTGTAGACATTCTCCTCTCCAATGTCCTGCTTTTACACAATTGAAGCAAGATCTATCAGATGAGGCAGGAGGGGCACTGCCAGCTTGTTGTTCTCAACCAGCTGCAATTTGCTCCGCTTGACCAGTACTCTTACTAAGTCCACTGCCATCTCAACAGTTTTAAGAGTGTCCGGTTCCAGATTATTCTGACTACACCAAAGGGACAGCTGCTCAACCTCCCATCTGTATGTAGATTCATCACCATTGCTGATGAGCCCAATGATAGTTGTATCATCTGTGTATTTAATAGGTTTGACAAAGGGATCCTTAGACGAGCAGTCATTAGTGTAGAGGGAGAATAGCAGTAGGGAGAGCACAAATCCCAGGGGCACCTGTATTGATCTTGTGATAGCTAGATGTAAATTTCCTCAGTTTCACCTGCTGCTTCCTATTGGTTAGAAAATTGGTGCTCCATTGATGGGTGGAAGCAGGAACAGAATGCTGGGAGAGTTTCAAGTGAAGAAGTTCTGGAATCAGTGTATTAAATGCAGAGCTGAAGTCCACAAATAGAATCCTTGCATATGTCCCTGCATATGTCCCTGGGTTGTCAAGATATTGCAAGATATAGTGCAGGTCCATATTAACTGCATCATCCACTGAGCGGTTCTCTCAATAAGCAAACTGAAGGGGGTTTAATGAGGGATCTGTAATATCCTTCAGGTGAGCTAACATCAGCCTCTCAAAAGTCTTCATGACCACTGATTTCAATGCAACAGGCCTGTAGTCATTCAGTCCTGTTATAATGGATTTTTTAGGCACTGGAATGATTGCGGCTTGTTTGAAACATAAGGGAACTTCACACAGCTCTAATGACTTATTAGAAATCCGAGTAAAAACAGGAACCAGTCGATTAGCACGTTTTTTAAACAGGAGGGTGAAACCCCCTCTGGACCAGCTGCTTTCTTAATTTGCTGTCTTTTAAAAGAATGATACACTTCCTCCTCAGAGATAATTAATGCAGGCTGAATGTGAGAATGTGTGGAAGAGGAGTCATATAAGTCTGTACACTGACATAGCTGGTAGTGTCATTTGTAGCCTCAGGCTTATAAAACCCACAGTAAAAAGCATTCAAGTCATCAGCCAGCTGGGAATTAGTTGCAGTGAAGGGAGATTGTTTCCTGTAGTTTTAAATGTTTTGTAGACCTTTCCACACTGACGCAGGATCATTGGCTAAAAACTTTTTCAGCTTTTCAGAATAGTTCTTTTTAGCAACTTTGATTTCTTTTGTCAATGTGTTCCTTGCCTGTTTAAAAAGTGTTCTAGTCCCACTTCTATAGGCATCTTCCTTGACTTGATGAAGCTGCTTAAGTTTAGCAGTAAACCAGGGTTTACTGTTGTTAAATTTTAACCAGGTATTAGTGGAGACACACATATCTTCACAGAAGCTGACATAAGATGTTACTGTGTCTGCCAGTTCATGCAAGTTAGCAACAGAATCTTCAAAGGCACTCCAATCTGTACAATCAAAGCAGGCTTGCAGCCTCAGCTTTGCCTCAATTGTCCACTTTTTCACTGTATTGATCACAGGTTTAACAGACTTTAACTTGCTCTTATAATTAGGAAGCAAATGAATCAGACAGTGGTCAGAAAAGCCCAAAGCTGCATGGGGGACAGCACAATAATCACGTTTTAGCACTGTATAAGAATGATCCAGTGTGCTCCTGTCTCTGCTAGAACACTTTATATGCTGTGCAAATTTCGGAAGTTCATGGCTAAGATTTGCCTTATTAAAATCCCCCAGAATAATTAGAAGGCAGTTTGGATAATTCTGCTCCAAGTACATTATCTGATCAGACAGTTTTTGTAGTGTCACCCTCACACAGGCTTGAGGTGGAATGTAAACACTAACCAGAATAAGCAAAGAGAACTCCTGAGGTGAACAAAGAGGTCTACAATTAACACAAAACATTTCCAAGTCAGGGCAGCACATTTTACTTAACACTGTGACATCATTACACCAACCTTCATTGATATAAAAGCAGATTCCACCTCCTTTACTCTTCCCTAATGTCTCCAATACTGTGTCCACTCTGTAAAGTTGAAAACCAGGCAGATGTAATGCAGAGTCCAGAATGGATTCATTTAGCCAGGTTTCTGTGAAACACAGTACAGAAAAAAGTGAAAACTCCTTGTGAGTTTCATTGTGAAGTAACAGTTCATCCATCTTATTGCATAGGGAACAGAGATTTGCCAGATGTAAACTTGGGAGTACTGTTCAAAAACCTCTCCAACTCAGCCTAACCAGTGCACCAACTCGCTTCTCCCTTTTGTGATGCCTGTGTCTACCTCCACTGCTGACAGCTGCTGCTCCTTCAGTTAGAATCTCCAGAAAAAATCTTAATTGTGAAAAATCCGGTGTCAAATTACACGAAATTAATTGCTGAATATTTGACAATTCTTCATGCGTATACTTAATTACAATTGAACACCAAACAACAGGAAAAATAAACAAAAACAAACAGAATACTACACAGAACACAAAAACTGTGAACAGAACAGTAAAGTTCTTGCTCTGCACTGTACAGCAATCTCCATTCACAAGGTTCGATATTTCAGCACTTCAGTCCTTTGGTCTTTGATGATCAGCGGTTCAATGTTCAGAAATTTCGATCCTTTGAAGGATATCCAAGGAGAGACATCACATTTTTTTGAGATTATGCCCATTTGGACAGCTCTAGTCATATAGAAGAAAGAGTTCAGAAACACAGGATTAGGTTCCATGCAGACAATCAATAGACAATCAGGCAGTGGCAACAGCTTTCTTCATGAAGTACACTAGGGCAGACAAAGTACACAGTGTAATTAGGTGACAGCTGTAAGCACTGCAGTTCAACATCTCTTTCTCTGCTGTGAATGTGCCATGAAATTGGAATGACAATGCTAATTCTGATTCTCTTTCTCTGCAACAGGTTCACAGGTTCAGAGCCCCAGTTCTGGGGGTGGTTCATGCAGGAAAGTGAATACTGGATATAATCTAGAACACTGGATGATAATGAAAGGAAAGCAGGTGAGGGAATCATGGGCACCTAATGCCAAGGCTGCATATGCCAGACAATTGAATTTGCTCATTACTTTCATGAGGAACTTACGAGAGACTGAAAAAGATGTGGTTCATACACTTGATACAAAGGTTTTTATTGCACAGGTGGGAATGTGGGAATGTGGTGACAACACGGACAACAGAAATTCAGTTCCAAGTCACCACAGAGGTAAACACATTAAAAAGTTTAATGAAGAACAAATACACTGCTGCATTGGCACAGAATTCTCTGCACAGTTCCTGCTCCTCCTGCTTTTCTTTCATGATCTTTCAAAAGGCTGTCCAGTTTGGTTAATGCCTTGGGATCATCTTGGCAATATCCTTAGTACACCTCATGGCTATGAGCTGAGTACTGAAAGGAGATGATATCTCCATTTGAGAAAAGACTGGATTGTGACAAGGAGGCTCAAGGGTTGAGGTGGAGGGAAATCAGAAGGAGAAGCCAAGATACAAGGAAAAACTGGCTATTGCCTACTACACTGAATGATTTGATGACAACCATAGCTACTACCACTCCAGCTTTGTGGTATGGTCCAGTCTCTGGATGGAGATGATAGTGTAATGAGTAAGGTGATGACCAAGGGCTTAAGGTAGAGAGATCTTGTGGCATTTAGTGTTGATGTGCACATCTGGATACTCTGCTCAGTACCCTTGTTAGGCATCATCTATCTTGCATCTACCAAGGTGGGTCCAAATCAGACTGTCTTTAAGACAGAAGAGGGTAGGTAAATCACAGGAAGGCAGGTGAAGCCCATGTCAAAGCAAGCTTTAGTTAGCAAAGGAGTGGGTATCATGCCTTCAGTATAGGTAGGGCCACTGACTTGGAGGAGGGGGGGGACCCTCTGCTAAAGCTATTAAAAGAGTAGGGAAATGGAGGTCAAGTGGCTTCTGAAATACATGCAATAGAAAATGTATATAATATATGTCTAATACATACATAGATATAGATATAGATATAGATATAGATATAGATATAGATATAGATATAGATATATTACAGGTGTTCAACATATTTTCATAATTTGGAATTGCTATGCATTATGTGCAAAGAAGATAGTGATGTTTCATGCCAGTGTGGCCAATTTTGGATTAAATGGATCAAGGTGAAAGTTTCACTGGAATAGATGGTAGAGTATGCTAGGAGCAGTTGATGCCAGTTGTCTGTCAGTTGCTACTGGAGTTTAACAGCCCAAGATTGATAGGCATGATGTTGATGGATTTGTTAAAAGTATGGGGGGAGCAAGTTATTTGTCAGAGATGCCAGGCAAATTGATTTGGTGGTAGTCAGTCAGCAACACAGTCATTGAGAGGACCAGTAAGTATATCAACAAGAAGATACCAAGAACTGTCCCTAGACGTGTCTATTAGTACTGAGACATGAGAGTCTGGAGGACAAACACCCAATCTGGTGTTGTCAAGATGGGGTTTACTTGGCAGACTTTAGCCTAGACCTGTTCAACATACAGATGGCCTTCCTGCTCCAACAGTTTTGAGCTAAAGGGAAATAAAGCTGAATATGTTGTAGCAGGTATAAATGCGTTATCACATTTACTGGGGTGGGAGGTTGGTATAATGGTTAAGGCTGTCAAGATATGATCATCAGACCATGATGCTTTGCTAGAAATGGACTGCATCTGTCTCACTTGGGCTTAAGGCTTCTGCCAAAGGACCTTGCCTCTCCCATAGTGCCTTTTTTAGGAAAAGTCATGAGGGCCATACTACCAACATAAAAATTTCAACAAAACGCAAATGAATGGTCATACTGCTAACTACTAGGAGTCTAAACATGAAACTGCACTCATTACAAGCATTCTTAACCCTGGAAGATGCTGACATTTGTGCAGTCACAGAAACCTGGTTTAAGGCTGCGGAGAGCACCCCAGCCTTACCTGGGTTCTCATCCTATCATACAGTCAAACCCCAAATTGTGGGCAGCAAAGCCAAAGAAGGTAGAATTTCAATATATATTAAAGGCACACACTCCTCCAGGCTGGTCAAACAGTATGACACACAAGAAATACTCCAGGTGCAGTTAACCACTGACAAGATGCCTATTCAAATCATAGCTAGCTACAGGCCCCCAAATTTGACTCAAGATGCCCACTCTGCCTATCCGGACCTCTTTGAATTTATCAAGATTCAACCTTTTACCCTGATCCTGGGTACCTTTAACTATCCAACCATAGACTGGACAAACTACTCATGCCAGAACACAAATGGCAAGAGATTCCTTGATTTTATCAATGCAAATGCCTTGGAACAGCTAGTCAAAACCCCCACAAGAGGTGATAATATATTGGACTTGGTGTTAACCAACATGAGTAACTACTCCAGCACCCCTACAGTATCATCCTCCTGGTAAGTTCAGTCCATAAAACAGTCCTTCAAAGTCACCATCTCCCCTGACCCAACTCTAGCTAGAGTCAAACAAAAAAACTTCTCCAAAGCTGATTACAACCTCCTGAGGGATGGTATAAACAGCTTCACAGCCCTCTGTAGGAACTGGCATCATTGTCCAAATATACATCAAAGTACTATATGAGCATTTATACAGATGCATGGAATCAGGAATTCCTGACAGGACAAAATCATCCTCCACAAGGAAGAGTAAACCTGTCTGGTGGACATCTGTAATAAATAAACTATATAACAATAGGAAAAAATTGATGTCCAGGACCAAGAAGGAGCAGGTGCCCAGTTGGAAGCAATCTCTCCTTAGCCTGAACAAGCAAATAAGAGCATTAGTGAAATCCTCTAAAGCCAACTTCTAGGCCAAATTGGCCGTATCTACTAGAGACAATCATAAGGCCTTCTTCACATATATCTGTAATCTTAAAGGAAGCACCCAAATCTGTTCAGAACTGGTGGTCAAGGGCTCCACATACACAAATGCTGTAGATATAGTCAACCAACTGGGTGACAGATTCAACAGAAACTTCACCCCTCTGTCCCCCATCAGTAAATCAGGACATTCAAAGTACCTGCCCCCTCCCCTTATCTCTAGGGAACAGGTCATCACTGCCCTCTCAAAGGCAAAAAATACAGCCTCCATGGGATGCAGTAACATCCCAGGCTGCATCCTACATCAACTCAGGCATGAACTTGCAGTAGCATTAATCACCCTATTCAGCCAAAGCCTTAGTACCGGCTTTGTCCCAGCTGAGTGGAGGACAGCCACTGTCATCCTTTTACACAAAGGTGGAGCGTCCACCAATCTGGGAAATTATAGACCCATCAGCCTAACTAGTATGATCTACAAAGCCATGGAATGGATTATCATGGGCCTTATTAACAGGGACATTGGCAACCTCCAAACACTAGACCTTACACAATGTGGCTTTGTCAAGGGGAGGTCATGTCTGTTAAATATGGTTGACTTCTTTGTGACAGTCACCAAAGTCATGAACGAGGGGAAGACAATGCACACTGCCTACCTTGACCTGGCCAACGCCTTTGACACTATTCCCCACTCAGGTATAATAGATAAACTCTCTCAACTAGGCATCGATCCATATGATAGCAGATGGGTAGCAAACTGGCTCACTGATAGAACCCACCTAATCAAAACAGGGGAAGCCACCTCAAACAGTAGACCAATAATGAGTGGCATCCCTCAGGGATCAGTCTTGGGGCCTCTGCTATTCGGGATACACTTCTCTGAGGTGCAGGCCAAAACCAGTGGGCTATGGCTGACCAAGTCTGCAGATGACTGCAAGCTGAGCGAGGTCATCAGTTCCCCAAGTGATGTGAATGTCCTCTAAGAGGGTCTCACCCAAACAAATGACTGGTGCCAGAAGTATGGCCTCAAGCTGAATGCCAAAAAATGCATCATCATCCCTTTTAGGGAGAGTGGCATCCCCACATATTATCACATTAATAACAATATCCTAAGCACGTACTCAGTCATGAGGGATTGGGCACCCAGAATGAAAGCAACCTGACTTTTGACCACCATTTTGCTTCCGTTGTATGGAAAGCTTTCTACATGGCCCACCTCATAAGTAAGAGTATCTCATCCAGGGAACAGGAGGTCAGAACATCCCTGTATTCTTCCCTTATAAGGCCAATTATTGAGTACAACACCCCCTTCAGTATATACCTCACAAAGCACATGCAGCAGCTGGAGAGACCACAGAGGTTCCTCACAAGGAGAATCCAGGGCCTCAAACATCTACCCTACACAGATAGTCTAAAAGCCCTGTCCCTCTACTCAGTTTCATGCAGACTCCTCAGAGGTGACATCAGTCGAGCATACAAACCAATCTCTGACCCCGCCATGATGGGACTGCTGCATATCTGCAAGTCAAGCTCCAGTCAACCACATGTACGACCTCAACCTGGTCTGTGACATCAATAGAACTTGTTGGCAGGGCAGATTTGTGTTTCAGAGACTCCCCCCTTCTGTAGAATAGACTCCCTTTCCACGTCAAACAGATTACCTCATTATTTTTAAGCACAACCTGGATAACTGGATGAGAAACAGAAAATACACACCTGGGATTCCACCTGTGTCCCTGCTAGACAGGGGCTTTGGGTGCTGACTTGTCTAAACATGGGCTAAACTCATAAGGGCCTCAGGACCAATAGCCTAGTAACTTCCTATCATCCTATGATTCTATAAGGTGTTTACCTTAGAGACACAAGGTACAGGGTTTGATTCTTACATGGGGTAATTTGCTAGGCTTAAAATGGCTCACAAGGGCAGTTAGCCTAGTACTAATCTATGAACCTTTGAACCTATGAAAGGCTACTCCTTGTCAACAGGTAGTGGTGAGGATAGGCAGCCATGACACACAGGCTGCCTGGTGGGCCAGCAGCTTGGGTGGAGTGATGTCCCTTTCATTCTCTAGCTGTGGTTATTCATTCCTCGTCTCCCAGATAGAGAGGGGGATTCAGGAGACTTAGTAGTATTACTTCACCAGAACACAAAGTGGTGGCAAAGAGAGAAAGATGGTATTTGTAGCACTCTGCCAAAGTTGCAGGCCAGAGGGATCTGGATCCAACTCATCTGGTTGCCTGTCTACAGAGGTTGTGGCCTCTGGGTTCCAGGCAAATTCAGAGTAATTAGAAAGCAGGGGATACAGAAATAGGCAGAGAAACTGGATTTTGGCATGTAGCAGGTAATTGTTGTTGTTGTTGTATTCATAGCTGTCTAATTAATTGATTGTAATGTGAAATACCTGATCTGTGGTTGATTTAAAAAAAATGGTTCTTGACCTGGAAAACAAATGTGAACTTTGTGTGGTCTGGCTGTAGATAGACATGTCATATTTTTTAACAGACCCATGACTAAGAAGACACTGAAAACATCAGTTGAAATGAAAGAGATGTCACAAGAGTAAGCAAAGAAGGGTGTCATTTGTCTTCATCAACTAATACTCATTGAACAGTAAATGATCTGTACTACTCGGTAATATGGTTACTGAGTGGACAGCACAATCAGCAACCTTATTATAAATCCAGCGGTACTCATGGAAATTAGTTCAGTAACCACGCATCAAGGATATTTATGTATTTATGTATGTATGTATGTATTTATTTATTTATGGTTTTATGTATTTCTTTATTCATTTTCTACATGGCTACTGAACTCAAAGATACCATAACTGCTCTTTTTCATTGTATAAAACATTAAATGTTAAATACAGTTTTATAAAAAAAGCAGACTACGTGCCACTACAAGTCCTAGCTGCCAAAGCATCAGTGCAGCAAGCAAAGCATTATCAAGGCATATTCATTTCACAATGATAATAAAAAAAATGACAGGTCAGAATGCTGTGAATGATAGCTATTCTGGCAGTACTGACTGTGAGACCACTTTAATAAAAGTAGCAGAAATAGCCATGGTAGCCATATACTGTTCAAGCTTCCACACATGCATGCTAATCACATGTGCAGTACATGCATCATATGTATTCTTGAGGGAAGAAGCCACAGAACTAGATTGAAATCTGTTTATACAATGGCATCATTTAAAGAAAAAAGGTAAACAGTTTCTTTTTTTTTAAATAATGTCATTGTATAATAGCAATAATGGGCAACACACATTTTACCCACAGATGCCCCTGTTTAATCACTTGGGCTTTGCTCATATGATTAAACCACTCCAGCTGTGGGTAAATCCTGTGTTTCACATACCCAGTCAATGATTGTTGCTACAATAATAACTACAGTGACAGTTTGGATTAGTTTATTGTTTAACTGCAGAGAAATAGTGGTAATATATGTATGATATTTAGATCCCTCTCAGAAGGTAGTAGAATTCTGAAAATAGCTAGACTCCCCAGTTATGCAGCATTATCATGCAGAAACCTAATTGTCCTCTCTTTGATATTTCTACTCATGAGGTTCCCTTTGAAACCTGTTCCAAGGTCAGTCCAAGCTATCACTGACTGAACACAGTGAATATTTGCTACTTCTTGTCAGTTGCTTTTGAAAATGAAACATACCAATATACTGCATTTTTTAATTAAACACGTGAAACTCAGCCATCTTTACATCATATTAGTCAAACAGATGTGAGGTGCCCTGAGATGTGTACTGTACTTTATGTGGCCATCCTTATCTTAAGTTGCCTAACAATAGATCAGATCATGTCAGTATAATAATTGCTTAAATAACAAACACCCACCCTGTTTTAGAATGTCAGACAGAATTAAAAGTGTATGAAAGGTGAAAATTCAGGTCTCATCAGATAACGACTTGATGACCCATGTGCAGTTAGTTCCAGAAGATATTTATGTATATATATATATATATATATATATATATATATATACACACACACACACAAACAAGAATACAAATCTCTCTATTAATATATGATTTTCTAGTAGCAGGTTTTCTTATCGCCAATAATACCTGATGTACATCCTCAGAAAAAAGTGCCTAAAAGGTATTAAAATTCTATCATTCAGGCAGTCAGCTGCAGTTGTTTGAGATCTGGATGTATCAAACACCCCTGGTATTGTGCGAGTAAATCCATTCTGTGAGGAATCTTGTGGTAATTGGCCCTATCAAGTTCCAAAAGAAGGGAGAACAATTGTTGCCTGGACCAGAAGAAAGTCACTGCAATGATCTTTGAGGAACCTTTTTGAATCTTCAGAAATACCTTAGGTATTAGTAAAAAGTGTTGAAATGCATACAGGAACATTCCTGTCCAAGGAAAAAAAAAGACATCAGTCTCACAGGCCTTCTTTCATAGAGTCATGGAGCAGAACTTTGACAAATGATTGTTTAGAGCAGGGGCAAAAAGAACTACTTGAGGTGTTCACCACAGGTTGGATCACATCTTAAAAAACACTATGATTCGGCTTCCTTTCATGAGAGCCTGTTCTGGTCCTGATCAGCATGTCTTCTACACAGTTTTGATCTGATGTAATGTAAGATGCTTGTAAAGTAAGATTAACCTGAAAAGTTATATCCCAGGCTAGCATGGCTAGTCTGCTTAGAGGGTACCTACCTTATGTAGCCATCCTTATCTCAAGTTGCCTAACTGTAGATCAGATCATGTCAGTATAATAATTGCTTAAATAACAAACACCCACCCTGTTTTAGAATGTCAGACAGAATTAAAAGTGTATGAAAGGTGAAAATTCAGGTCTCATCAGATAACGACTTGATGACCCATGTGCAGTTAGTTCCAGAAGAGATATATATACAAGAATACAAATCTCTCTATTAATATATGATTTTCTAGTAGCAGGTTTTCTTATCATCAATAATACCCAATGTACATCCTCAGAAAGGTATTAAAACTCTATCATTCAGGCAGTCAGCTGCAGTTGTTTGAGATCTGGATGTATCAAACACCCCTGGTATTGTGCGAGTAAATCCATTCTGTGAGGAATCTTGTGGTAATTGGCCCTATCAAGTTCCAGAAGAAGGGGGAACAATTGTTGCCTGGACCAGAAGAGAGTCACTGCAATGATCTTTGAGGAACCTTTTTGAATCTTCAGAAATACCTTAGGTATTAGTAAAAAGTGTTGAAATGCATACAGGAACATTCCTGTCCAAGGAAAAAAAAAAGACATCAGTCTCACAGGCCTTCTTTCATAGAGTCATGGAGCAGAACTTTGACAAATGATTGTTTAGAGCAGGGGCAAAAAGATCTACTTGAGGTGTTCACCACAGGTTGGATCACATCTTAAAAAACACTATGATTCGGCTTCCTTTCATGAGAGCCTGTTCTGGTCCTGATCAGCATGTCTTCTACACAGTTTTGATCTGATGTAATGTAAGATGCTTGTAAAGTAAGATTAACCTGAAAAGTTATATCCCAGGCTAGCATGGCTAGTCTGCTTAGAGGGTAAGATCTGATTTGTCCTTGCTTGTTTATGTACCATGTCACTGTGGTGTCCCCTGTAAACACTTGTAGGCATCCATGGACTCACAGATGATTGAGAGAAATTAAAGCATTTATGAGGACTAGCATATATTTTATGTTTATGGGTTTTAGTCTATCTTTTTTGTTCGAAAGACCCTGCACTTTTATTACAATTTACACTTCTAGCCAAGCAAAGACTGAGGCATCTGGAGTGACTGACTGTGCTGGAACATTTAGGGAGAATGTGAGAGCTGGATTCAGAGAAATTTGAAATCTTCATCAAATATCCATCATTTTCCCAAATCACAATTGGGAATCTGGAAACTCAAGGGATGTTGATGTTGGGACCATAAACATTTGAGGTACCAGTTAATCTTTCCCATGTGGAGTCTTGCAAGGGGTGTCATAAGTATCATAGATACTGTGAGACCTATAATCCTGAATAATTATCTTGCTGAGACAGCAGGCTGAGTGGAAAACCCCAGGAAGAGATCTAAATAGAGATCTACTTTTCCTGTGGAAAAAAACTCTTTGAACTGAGGTATCCAGGAGAAAATAATCTTTTGGGAAGGAGTCAGAAAAGACTTCTGAATGTTCCTGGGAAACCTAAGCTGTGTAGGCAATATCTTAAATAAGGAATAGATTCTTTACACTTTGAAAAAAGATTCTGCAAAAACAAGCAAGTCATCTAAGTAAGGAAAATATAAATACCTTGCAATCTGCAATAGGCTATCACAAGAGATAAGCACTTTGCAAACACCCTTGGAACAGTCAATAACCAAAGGGTGAGGCAGAAAACTGATAATGTGGTCCAGAAAGAAAAACAAACTTAAGAAACATCTGAAATCTGGATCTGTAGAAATGTGACAGTATGCTTCTTTTAAATTTAAACCATGAAAATAAATCTTGGGATAAACACCACGGCTTGTTCTCTGCTGATAAAACACTTATGCTGGACACGTCTATGGATAAAACAACCACTTTATTCAAAAAACAAACAGAAACAATGAGCACTTTCAGGTGTAATAGCCTTCTTCAGATCATGACAAAGCAATCATCTGATTTACAGAAAAAGCTGCACAATTAGCCAGAGTTACTAAAACTTGTTCATGAGTAAAAGGTTCTTCTGTATCATGAAGCAACTCAACTAACACTTGTAGATGTTGAGGATCCAGGCTGTTAGATGGGAATGTGAATTTTCTGGATGTGAATTTTCTTTCCCTGACTGTTCGGGATTATGAGAGTATCGTAATCCCGAACAGTTAGGGAAAGAAAATTCACATCCAAAAGTCTGGAATGCAAAAGATTTGAAATTTGGTCCTACTGAAGCTTTAGTTATCAAGAACCCATCTAACAGCCTAGATCCTCAACATCTACAAGTGTTACTTGAGTTGCTTCATGATGCAGAAGAACATTTTACTTGTGAACAAGTTTTAGTAACTCTGGCTAATTGTGCAGCTTTTTCCATAAATCAGATGATTGCTTTGTTATGATCTGAAGAAGGCTATTACAGCCAAAAGCACTCACCGTTTCTGTTCATTTTTTGAATAAAGTGGTTGTTTTTTCCACAGACATGTCCAGCATAAGTGGTTTATCAGCAGAGAACAAGCCATGGTGTTTAGCCGAAGATTTATTTTCGAGGTTTTGGTGTTTGTTTCTCGGCTAGCTTCAACAGTATCTACTGAGCTTTTTTTGCTCTTTTAAATCTAAGGTCTCTAGGAAGCTCATATTGTGAATAATAAGTAGCAAGTTGTTAAGTGCCAACATTTTGAATTTGGGCACTATCATTAACTGGTTCAGAAAGGAAAGGTCCTGAACTGGTCTCCAAGAAGCTTCTTCCTTTAACACTAGAAACATTCTTGAATAAAACCATTCTCCGAACTGAAGAAGAGGGACAGCTTTTATCACCCCCTGAGCTGGCATAAACTATTACAAGAGGGAAACAAAGAATTGAGTCTGGCAGATATGGACTCCTAAAGCCATAGGTGCCTTTGATGCTGAGTTCCTGAAACTATTGTCTGAAACAAGCTGCTGTCAAAGAGAGAAATGGAGGGTCTGACTTTCTGGAAAAATTATGGGACTGCCAGACTGGGAGGGGGAGGGGAGTCCCTGATATAGTCATGTAGCCTTATTAGATTCTATGGAACTCCTGCTCTTGCATTGGAAGCTTCCTGCCATTACGTTTTGAATATCTGCTCACCAGCAGGTTGCTGGGACTGTTTATTTTATTTTATTTTTTTTAATTGAAAGTTAAACAGGGAGTTTAGAATTTCTTGATAAACTTGCAGAAGGAGGGCTGAAACATTTGAGAGATACTTTGAAAGACCTCTTCAGCAGAATGTCCAAAAAGTAGTTTTCTAGCCAAGGAAAGTTCAAAATTTCATTTTTGACATTCTCTGCTGTGAGGCCTTGAGATTGTAGTCAGGTAAATATCCTCATAACAGTTCCAGTGCCAACAGCCATGTAAATGTCATCAGTAGAGTCATATGCACATTTTAAACAACGGGTAGTGACTTGAGAAAGAGAAGAAATGTAGTTACGTAAAGCAGAGTTTTCCTCACAATAGGCAACAGATGCCAAAATATTCCTCATATTTTCAAAACTGGTAAGCGTACAACATGTAAGAGTTGAGAATCCTGTAAGCAAGAGTTACAGAGCAATACATTTTCCCCAAACTTTATCAGAAGCCTTCCCATCTTTGTAAAAATAAGAAGGTTGATAATTAAATGTTTAGCAGTTGTGCATTTCCGAAAGCAAAAGCTGCTGGACAGATTCACCTTGAGGGTATGAAAACTTAAAAGACTGAGGAAGTTTTTTTAATCTGGCTGCTTTTTAGCGGGTCAGCAGGCTGACTGCCAAGGAAGTTGCAGGCTGTGACAAAAACATCTAACAAAGCAGGGAGAACAGGGGGAATATAAGTAGATTCTGGAGATTCCACTTGCAACAACCCATAATATTTTCTGAAGGACTGAGATACATCACTATTTTCCCACTGAAACAACTGATTCATTCTGGAAATACTCACAGAGAAAGTGAATCCTTGAAAATGACAGGCTGAAGCCACACTCTTCTCAAATCTGAGTCGGAAATCTGTGGAGACATAAAATATTCTGTCCCTTTACATTCATTTTGAGATTCAATTTCTTGAGTCTCTTCAGAAAATGAAGAATCCCATTTTCTTTTACCAGAGACATCCATAGAAGAAGGGATAAGAACCTGTACTAAATCCTGAGCTAAGCCCAATAAATAAATCCTGTCCGGTGTCACTAAAACAAGAGAAGACATATGTTTATTTTTTTCTTTAGTAGGCAATAATCTCCCTAGGGATGGGCACATCTTCCTGACTAAGCAAATAGGCATTCCCTGCCCCTTCTCTTAGGACCAATATGAATATCTCTCCCCTGCTTGATAAGAGCACACTAACAACCGCAGAGGATGTGTCTAATCCCTGGTCTATGGTGCCTATAGGGACTATACCAGTGGGACCCAAGGAAAAAGATAAGCGGTCCAAGGCTGCAGTAAAGTCATCAACCTAAAGCTTAAGTATATTATCAGCCTGCTGTGGTGGAAAAGGCTGCTTATCAATATTTTTCACTTTGTTGCTAGAAGAAGGTAGAACCGAGGAAAATGTAAGTTGTTCCATGGTTAACAGAAAAAAAGTGCCTGATTTGTAGAAAAGCTTAGTAACAATAGTCAGTAAAGCAGGTAAAATATAAAAAAGTAGCTTTTTCTTCAATAAAATATGCAAAAAGCACTTCAAACACTTACTTCAGCCCCAAAAATAAAATAACACTAGTTTTGCCACAGAAAAAAAAGTTTAAAGCAAGTTTCAAGAAATGTTACCACAAAAGTAAAAAAATTACACTTCCATTTAAAAGTGAAAAAAAAAATCACATGACAGTCAATAAAAAGACTTTTTCCTAAATGATTTTATAGAAAAAGTGAGTTTCATTTCACAAAAATAAAGTGGAAGTTTTTTTCCTTTCCTGAAGGAAACTTATCTTCCAAACAATAGAATAGGGTTAGTCAACTGTCATTCCTCAAAAGCATGCAATGAAGAGCTTTTGTGGTACGAAAACTCTGACAGGCTTGGCATTTGAACCTAACCTTTCATCACCTCAGCATGAAAAGATGAATACTTTGGACAAATGGAAGGTTTCCTAGATCTTTGGAAGCTTGTATAGTGTATGCTGCTACAGCAGCGATCAGAATGAAGTACATCATGCATTCCCAGTTCATATTCAGTCTCCCAATCTTCTCCTTTGCTCTCTTTGCAGTTTGCAGTGTAACCCTTTGGATATCATCTTTATCTCTAAATTACATTCTTTGTGATGTTCTTATGTAGTATGTTTCTTCATCTCTGTCTTACTCACAAGCTATATACTTATTTATACAGCTTTCTTATTTAATGCCCGTAACAGCATACTTAAATATATATATAAGATTATTTAGTTAAACACCACAGCTCTGAAAATCTTTTACAGAAAACATTCACAATGTTAAATTCCTGTCCCCCAACAACATCAGCATGCCACAACATCCCACCATCCTTCTTGTCCCTCACACACATGTATTTCTCCCTGCAATGACATCCAATACACCACACAAGAGAGACAGGAGAATGGAAGCAACACAAGCCATGACCCAGGAAAGCCTGCAACCACAAACAGCAAACCACACGACAATAAAACATCCCAGCACACCCCCTGAAGCAACCCCCCCCAAAAAAAAAAAAAATATATATATATATATATATATATATATATAATATATATATAATGCGATATAATATAATAAAATATTATATTAACACTTGCTACAAAGAAGACTAACCCACCTCCCCCTGCAACCACTACTAGCCCAAAGCCTACCTGTTCACTGAAGTAACTATGGTCCTCATGGACATAATGCTTGCTAGCAAGAACAGGATCACACCAAAATGTGCTCCCTAAACCAACTACCCACACATAAAACTACTCTAAGCCCTGCCCTACAGTGACCTCACTTCCTCCTTTTTTCGATCAATAAATTAACCCTTCCCCTACCCAATCATTACTCATTGTAAATTTACAATCCCTGCTTAATCCTTCCCCAACCCCAACCTACCTCCTACTACCCCCCACTTCCTCACTTGCCCTCAAACATTGAAGGTGTCCAATGACAAACTGGTTTGTTCCTAAACCTCATTTCCTGTCTATTGAACAGAAACATATGCATAAATATGAAAAAAGGAAGGTGACAGTACCTTTCTGAACCCTTTTTTATTACAAAATGGAGGAGATATATTCCATTTATTCTCCTTTGATGTATCACATAAATATTTTTTTCTTAAACATCTAATGCTTTTCTCTTGATGATGGTCCATCCTGCTTCAATTTCTCTGCTTCTTACTCACATTTTCAAACATTAACTTCCATACACCTTCAAACCTGCATTTGTTTCTGCTGTAAACATGTTTATTTCAGTTTTCTGCATTAACATCTTTAAACCTGTTCCATAGTTATATATTCAAAGCAGTGTTTCAACCATTGCATGGTTATGACTGTTGCAATCAGGATTTGTGATCACTGATTCAACAATTTTATCCATTTTTGACTTTCATTTAATCTGATGATATAGACAGTTTATCCGGAAATTCAAAACAATATCACTTTTCTTTCTGTTACTTATCACTAGTAGGTTTGCAATAGAAATACTAGATTATAGAAAAAACAATGTAGAAAAAACAATGTGTAGAAATGCCAGAAGCTTAATGTTTTCATATGATGTTTTGCTTGCTGTAGGGTCCACATCTTCCACCTAAAAGTAATTTCCACTAAAGTTTCTTCATGAAATAAATCCTGTTTATCATATTCTTTGTCCTGATATTGAAAAAGGACAGCCCCCCAGATTCACTAACCTCCCGTGCAGGACTAGCTTAGTCCTGCACGAAAACGCCTATTTAGGAGCAGGATGGCAGTGCAACATGCATAGTAATGAAGGCGCACTGGCCGAGCTCCTAGGCTTACATGGAGCATGTACGAGTGCAAAGGGTGTATCTGAGAGCAGAGCTCTCAAACACACCCCTGCAATGTAGAACAGCAGAAGCTGTTACAAAATTAGCGAGATCATTCATAGGTGTCCTCATATCCCCACCAGCAGTACTCCATGTGTACAACAGCAACAGGACATATAAATGAAAAGAAGAAACCCTTTTATTTATTTTCTTAAAATCAGAGTACAGCTAACCATAGGTGCACGGGTGTGCCCATTGCTTAGCTACGGTTAATGTAGCTGAAATAACAAAAGGAGGATAGAAAGCAGGATATGTGCAAATGAAGCAGTACAGCAATATTGTAGTGGGCAGAGCATTCGCCTCATGAGCAGTCAATTGCAGTTCGGGTCCCACTGCAGTACATTCCATTTCCATGTCAAATCACTGTTACGATCAATATATTTAGTTATATAACCTAATAAATAACATATATGTGTGAACTGGAGTAGTAAGCTGTGTAATGAATTATAACCCCATACACTTGCCAAATTCACCACCTCCCCAAGAAGCAGTAGACTATTACTGTCTAAACTATAGCAATAGTAAGGATAAATAAGCATGGGTAAGCAGGTACAAGTCTGTTTGCACGATGGTAAGCAGTGCTTACACAGAGTAAGCAATAGTGAGGCTAACCATGTGTGAGCAGATGTCACTGGAAGTGAGCAGTGCTTACCGTCACGCAAACCTGCTGACAACTGCGTAAAAGTGCTTCAACCACTGCGGATCCAATGGACCTCTTTCTGGCCAGCAACAAATTAAACAACCCCTGCAAGGCTCGAACCCAGGAGCCTGCACTGCATAGCCAATGTGATTTACCACTAAGCCACTGCAGATATACAAAACCTGGATGTTTCCACAAACATAGCATCCAGCAATACCATTCAACATTACAGGACATGTAGCTAAATATACAGATGTATGTGAGTGTATGTATATATATATATATATATATATATATATATATATATATATATATATATATATGTATGTATATCTACAACTAAATAGATATATACCTCTCCCTCTCTGTATTACATATGTGTATATATCTATGTATAACATACATACATATATATAAATATCCACATATAGATATATACATGTGCAGACATCCATACATTTATATGTCGTTAGATATATATATATATATATATATATATATATATACAACAATCTATATATATATATATATATATATATATATATACATATAGTGTGTGTGTGTGTGTGTGTGTGTGTGTGTGTGTGTGTGTGCGTGTGTGTGTGTGTATTTGTGTGTGTGTGTATATACACAGATATATATCTATGATATGATACAGCACAGAAGAATGACATATAAGACCACAGGCACCGCTAATGGCGGTGAGGGGACTCAATCAACATACATGTTACATGTACCAATATCCCCCCCGCCACAGCCAAACAGGTGAAACATACAAACAAACACAAAAACAAAGTAAACAAACCACTGCTTCACAAACAACAGGCAGGATACTACCAGTGGAAGAAACATTGTGGACCTGCTAAGTCTAATCTAGAAATAAAGACAAGAATGTCCCTTGCGGGACAACCCAAAACGTTTTAGGTATTTGGATTCTTGTCATTACACTGATTCATCATGGAAGGGCATGTATGTTCTTGGACTACAAAGTTGGGAAAACCGGATGATTCATGGGTCAAGACAACGTACGTGATAGGTCCCAAGAAGTGGAGAGTGGGCAGTGTGTAGTGGTGTTGTTAGATCCGACCTGCACCCAGAGAAAGGATGATTGCTGCAGAGGAGGAGTGGGGTGGGGATGATGGGTATGAAATTATGGGTCGAGGAGTGCCGGTGTTGGATGGAGCGGTTCTAATCGGACCGCCTCATGCATGTAAGTAATAGTGGGAATTGGGCAGAGCATTTGCCTAACGAGCAGGCATTCCTGGTTCGATTCCCACTGCAGCATAGTCTATTTTACATGGCAAAGCACGTTATAACCAATTTTGTTGTTGCAAAACCCACTAAATAACACCAAATAACATATGGTTGCAGCTCCCTACTGTAGGCATGTAATCCGGTCTAATTGGCATCACAACTTACTAGTGTTGTCCTCACCCCCACCCAGGGGTTTGAGTGTCCAAATTTACCTACAAATTCAGTGTATATGCACAGCTGTTGCTGTAGAAGAAATGGCCAGCTGTGGACCTTCCCTTCAGCCTTCCTGCACATCCCTGGCTATTTTCCCTACTATCTTTCACTCTTTTTGCCCCTTTGTCACCACTTTCCTATCAAACCCTTTTTCTTTTCTTTTAAAAAAATTAGCACGGGGGTATGCGGGAGTAAGCACTTTCAATCAGCAGTATGTGAGTTTAAGCCTGTTTGCATGGCAGTAAGCAATGCTTACACTGGTTAAGCAATATAGAAGCTAACTGAGTGTAAGAAGCTGTAACCAGAGGTTAGCATTGCTTACCCTCACACAAACCAATGCAAACCCACTTATAATTGCTTAAACGTGCCTTAGTCACTCTATATCCAACATCTCTCAACCTACCCAGCAACCAAATAATCTTCTCTCCCAAGTTGCAAACCCCAGACCCTGTACATTATTGTCAAAGGGAGTTACCACTAAGCCATGGCAGATACACGTACAGTAGAATGTCAAACCTAGGATGTCTGTTCCACAGAACCAGGAGATGTGGCTGTGCAGGTGTGTGAGCAAACTGCTGCTTCTCAAAACCCTGGCAGGATGCTACCAGTGGGATAAAAAGTGTAGACCAGCTAAGCCTAATCTTGACATAAAAACAGGTCTGTCCCTGGTGGGATGAACCAAAAATTGTGAGTCAATCCGATGTTGACACGTGTCTCGAAAGATGAACAATGCAAGGCTCATACATATGTGGACTAAACTGATGAAGAGCCTGAAGAAGCTTAGGTCAAGACAGTCTACTGGATGAGTACTGAGACACGGAGAGAGGGCAATGTGTGGAGGTATGGTATGGCTGGGCAAGCGACTGGAGAATGGATGGTTGCTGTGTACATGGAGCTCGGGAAGGGTGGGGGAAGGAACCATGGATATAAAATTATGGAAGATATATGCAAATGAAGCAGCACAGCAATAGTGCAGTGGGCAGAGCATCCATCTAATGAACAGGCATTCCCGGTTTGAGTCCCGCTGCAGCACAGTCCATTTTACATGTCAAAGTACATTACAACCAATTGTTTTGTTGCAAAACCCACTAAATAACATATATTTATGAAGTGGAGTACTACAAGAAATGCACATGTGAAGTATCAGTGTCAAAATGAATAAGGTACTAGTAAGCAGGTTTAAGCACAAATAAGCAGTAGTAAGCATATGTAAGCACTAGTGAGCGGGCTTAAGCCCATTTGTGCAGTGGTAAGCAATTCCTGCACGAGTTAAGCAAATCTGAAGCTAACACCCTGTAAGCATATGTAACGGCAGGTTAGCAGTGTTTACCTCCACACAAACCCACTAACAACTGCTTAAAAGTGTCTTAACCACTCTGTATCCAACAGCCATTGTTCTGCCCAGCAACAAAATAAGCAGCTTCTGCTACGCTTAAATAAAGAACCCACACCAAAGGCCAGCAAATACAGTTCCAAATTTGTTTATTGATGAGGAAAAAAGGGCATATAAATGCACCAATATAAATTCTGTTATACTCAAACTAGTTTCGGCATACGCCTTCTTCAGTGAGGATAATATTAATAAAACATTTCACCAGTCAACCATTGATCCATATATACGGACCCCTAACCAATGGGAATAAAGGTATGTTCAATACCTATACATAATACATGAAAATGTTAACAGGCTGTAAATTCAAATAAGTAAAGACAGCTATATAAGCATATATCATAAGTTTTCTATTAAATTAACATAACAATGTGAAAATAATAATAATTATAGTATACACATTTGAGGGTATACTCCAAAAAAGAAAATGAATAAAAATATATAACATAAAAAATGGTAAATAATAATAATGAACAATATATATCAATAGTAAAGGGCTGCAGATGTAACAACCATAAAACCAACTAAGCTACATCCTGGTTATAGTTAGATTGAGCTTATGTGGCATCCTAAGGGAATAATTACTTACTATCACAATGATAAACATAGGAAAGGCAAAATATAAATACGGTCATCCATATGTCAAAGATTTATCCTCTGCATATAAAGATGCCAGGAGATACAGGCATCGCAAAAGTATAATGTCTTAATAAACATGGGATAGGCAAAATATTAATAGAACATCCACATATCAACCAATATTGTCTTCAGCATAAAAATGTCTGAAGAAAAGACATTTGAAGTATGTCCATCATACTAAATGTGACAAAACCCAAGTCAAATGTTGAATGTGCCGATGCAATAATATATAAACATTTCTGATTGATAATCAAAGAAAAATACTTATCCTAAAGCCATAGATAATCCATCCCCAAAATAATGGGTAGACATGTGTATCATAAATGATCATTTAGACCTGGTGGAAATAATGCTCCAAGATGGATAATCCAGTATTTTTCCTTATGACTAAGTATGCTTTGCCATCCTTGTTGGTTGTGTCTGTTGTCCATGATTTTATCAATGATAGTGAACATGAATTTGGCAGTCGGATGTTTGACAGAGTGTTGGTATAGAGCATTGGTCAGTTTCTTATTACGGATATCACTCCGATTTTCCCCTATCCTTATTCTTAAAGAACGGGAAGTTTTGCCCACATAAAAAGCACTGCATTGGCACGTGGCCAAATAAATTACCCAACTGGATGAACAGTTCCCAAATGTTCTAACATCATATTTTAAAAATAAAGCACTGCAT
>NC_056733.1:813445020-813464474 GCF_019279795.1 Protopterus annectens
AAAGATGGTTGGCCAACCACAATGTTACCCTTTTCTCCCACTGTAGATAAAGCGATCTCAGAGTTGGGTATATCTAGTTAGGGGGTTAATGTTGCTAGATTTAATTTCAGGTTGTGTAGCAAGTATTTGTTTGCCCTTTTAAATATTCAGCTTAATTGCAGAAGTGAATTCCACCGGAATACATTAGAAAATAAAGTGCTGTTAAACCTCAAAGTTTTTTAGTGGAGTGATATAGATCCCATTCCATGTATCAACACTGCTCTCAGAGAAACAGTACAGTTCACTTCTCATTCCTATAGAATATTCCACATAGGTTTTTCTTGCTGATTCTCTACTAATTTTTTGATAACTCCAAAATTACCAGAGGTAATTGTATTTCTAAATGCCCTATATACCTGAATAAGGTCTCCTACTGCATTAAAATAACTATATGAGACACTTCGTCCAAGTTCAGATATTTTAATCTTTCATATGTAAGTAAAATTTTCACATTCACGGATGTCCTCGGTATATTTCTGCTGTACTCCTTCCAGCTACTCATGCATGTTTTCTTATAAGATTTCCACACATTGTTATTCCATACTCAAAGTTTGGGTCTAATGCCAATTACTAACAAAAATGACTTCATTATTTTGATTTACTAGACATTACCAAATATTTGAATACAACCCATGAATTCTATAAATATCATTAACCAATTGGTTGATATGATTAGAAAAAACTCAAAGCTGCCTCTCTGCTTATATACCTAGGTCCTTTCCTAATGAATCTACAGTTTCAATCATCACTGTGTGCTGCATTAAATGTTCACCTTTCAATTTATGTCCCTCAAGTCTCAGATGCTTACTTTTTTATGTAGTTTTCAGCATATTATTCTCCTGTGCCCAAACGGTCAATTTAGTCAAGTTCTTTTGCAGACATGCCCTATCTATAACACATGCAATCAGTTTACTCAGTTTCAAGTCATCTGCATACAGACTGTAGAGTACCTCAGATGAAAATGATAGATCTGAAAGGCACATTCTAAACAAGTATGGGCCTAGGACAGAGCCCTGTGGGACACCCTGACTGTAATCCAGAATTTCACCTGTCTAATTGCTGTATGGTATAATTAGTTTCATAAATAATGCATAAAGTCCTTTTATTGGTTCTTCTGCTTGGTTTGTTGCTCTGCCAGTAGCCATCTTGTTTTATCCATTCAGGACTCCATGTTTGATAATAGGGTGATCAACACCCTGATGCAATAGTTGTCTTCCTTGCAGTTTTATATACTGAAGGGTGCCTGGCCTTTGGATTGCAATCACTTAATGCTCTAATTATACTTTAAAGCAAATCAGACTCTCCCGGAGTTCGCTGAAGCTGGCGCAAGGCTTCTTGGCGTAGAAGGCTTGCATACCGGGCAAAGTGCATTCACATAGCGGCAAGCCCAGTAGCGCCATATGCATATTAATGAGGTGCACCCGTAACCACAGGCATGTGTAATGCGTGGTGTTAAGTGCACGAGTGAGCCCAAGCTAGGATGCTGTACCAGTAGTATGCGATGTTTTAATGGAGGCGAGCGAAGAGCAATCCTAACGATGCTGGCTGCCATAGGTCCGTCACGAGAATAGAAAATGGCTGCAGCCATGGCAACGTTAAGAATGAAATGTCCACGCCGAGAGTATGCAACAAAGTACCCGTCCCAACTAAAACAGAGAAGCAAATAAAACCCACGCAGCCCGAAATGTACCTGTCCAAGGAACAAAGGATACTGGCGTAATACCGCGGTCCATTACATTGTTAAATGTACTCGAGTGTGCATAGTCAGAGAAGGTGTACAGCTTGGCATGTCAGCACGCCGCTTACCGACATAGGAGTATGGCGACTAAGGTCACCAACCGCCCCACTTTGGCGAGGGGCAGTCCATGTATTGGCATAATGCGTGTTTCCCGAAATAAAGCATTAAAAACGGGAAGTGTGCTGCCAAGATTGTAGGTCATAATGATTTCCACAGTTACTTAATGTAATTGTAGCCTGAATCGGTTATTCCCGTGAATCGAAATACCTAAATGTCCTAAGCAAGAAACCAGAATAAGCTGCACCAAACTGCCACACACAACAATGAAAGCACATACCTAGGCAAATAGGGTGAAGTTCTATGCTGCCAGTGATCGCGTGTGTATGCTCTTAATCGGCTGCTGTGAAGTCAGATGTGACTCCCTGCACATACAGGTGGGCAAATGTAGAAGTCCCACACAGAACCATCGATAGCAATGTGTGTGTTGAATGAAAGCATGCTGACCGAAGCAAACCCTGTCCCCTGATCCTGGTAGTCACCCCTGTGCTGTGGTGGACCAGCCATTCCATGCAGCTGGACAGGGGTGACCTACACCTACCCTCGACGAGGTATGACTTTGCATTCACGTACCAGTTAGCTGTGGGACGTATGTCCCTGACAGCAGATATGCATATCCGGGAGGCCCCTTCCGGAAGGATATCCGTGGTCAGATGTCCGGTCCCAAGTATGGCATCCTAACGTTCAAGCATCTACAAACGAAATGTTACCCATAACACACCCTGTGTGCCTGTACCGTGGAAATGTAGATGTATGACAGGGTGCACTCCGCGGAATGGCTTACCATGGGGTTTGCCACTTGTGACAGGCAGTTGGTCTGACATGCAGCCAGCAGCTACTTATGACCATAATGGGATGTGTCACATCAGACAGTTTCACAACACATTCTGTGATGTACATGTTCACATCATCAGCCAATGGTTTTATTAACGTTACCTGAGGGGGTAATGTTGCTGAAGCCCTTTGCCAGACGCGAGGTAGGCTGTATGGACTTCGCAACACCCCAGCAAATGGGCTGGGTGACCCGTCCCTTAAAAATGTCAACCTATGTTCTACAAAGGCATGAACCGCCCCTGAACAAGACAAACCGTGTTGGATCTGCGAAGTATGTATATCCCCTATGCAGTCAGCGTGCTAACTGCAAGACCCTTGTGCATGATCCCACCCCATGTCTATGCAGGAATGGGTCTCCTCAGGGTACTGGGACAGTAATAACCAGCTCTCAGTGGAGGCAGTGGCCCTGTGATGTGTAGGGGAATACGGTTGTCATCTGATACAACCTGGGCACCCTACCTGAGGGGTAGAGGCTATAAAGAAATAGCTGTGTCTAACTGTAGGGTCCTAATCCCAAATGAGATAGTGGGAGTACACAGCCTGGGCTCACTGCATCTGGTCTCTCATGGATGCTATTCACACTACCCAGGAGAGGCAGCTATGTCCCACCTGTGTGTCATGCAGAACATTTGGTGACCACAAACCGCTAGTACCAGACATCTCCACATGTGTGGTGGAGGGTGTGGAGATGTCCTCACTGGACCTGTCAGCCTGTATGTCGACAATGTGTGTATGTTGAGTAAACCCCACCTCTATGTGAACCCAGTCAGAGCATATGTGGGAGTGACCTCACAGGTTAGTCGAACGCATAGCAACGAAAGGTGAAGGTGGTATATGATTGTCAGCCAGGTCCATGTAGGTACATCTGGCCAGGATATGTGCCCTGGACAATCCTTACACATTGTGTAACTCTACACATATGATGACCAAGGGTGTCACACTGCTCACAGGGTGTCCGGGCTTTCCACCCTGTAGTAGCCACCTCCCGCAGTTGCACATCCTTGTATGGCTGGGGTACGCACCATACACTGGGCCGCTTGGCATTGCGTACAATGAACCCACAGTTTGGGCAAGTGAATGCCTGGTACATGCAGTCCTGTAGGTACTGGTAGATGGCAAATGTGATCGATGCAGTGGCTGCAGTACCGTCACTGAACCACTGGCTCAGGGTCCGAAGGAGAGACCACAGTGGTGTGCAGAATTGTGTAGTCTGCCTCTGAGCAAGCAATGTGTATGTTCACTGGCAGCATACACACAGCAGTTCACCAAGAGCAGAAGCCAATGTCCAAATAACATAGATCCAACTGGCATGGCAATATGTCTTATCATACATGTGTGGCCATTAATGCTGATTACAATTGCAAATGGCGGTAAGACCGACCTAAAGTTCCTGAGTATACATAGCCTGGGTGTTGTTCCACGATAATAATGAAGTGGCGAAAATTACACCAACGGCTGACCTCTGTGTATGAAAGTGTTTGTTAACCTGCAACGGTGGATGTACACAATTGGGTTTGGCATGGAGAAACATGGTTCCTGTGGCACTACACAGTATGGGTGGTGAAGCAGACATCTGCAATTGTTGACCCAGACACAGCATCGAGGTGAAGACCCACTGCTCACAAGGACACAGTCCGACAGAGCTGTACATTTTATATATGCACAGTGGTGTCCATTACTGGACTCAAAAGGGTACAAAGCGACAAAGTATGGCATGCATCAATGATGCATCCCTCACAGGAACTCATTAAGTCCGCGAATTATACCTTATGCACGAAAAGTGTTTAATGGTGATGATAGCTGTCCATGGAAATCTGGCACATGCACAGAAATACCGGGGACGGGTCCATGAAGGCGTCCACATCAGTCCCTTTTACGGAAGGATGTGTAATGGTTACTGTCGATTATGCTTGATCAAGAGGATTCTGGAGTATGAGCTCTCTGGGCTCAGTGTTGTTTTGCAGCCAATCCTTTGTCCCTCCCACGTGTAGAGGGATGGCTAAATCAGGCACCTGCCTTCCTCTCAGCTAATAATGCCAAACCTACATCCGCGGAGAATGCTACATCATGGTTGTGAGATGTGTACAGCCCTATGAAGTAGTGTCCAGTGGTAAATTGTCATGGATGGACCAACGCATTATTATGAAGTCAAGGCGGCACCCTGAAAAACTGCAAACCTGGATAAATCCACACAACCCTTGGCAAAGGCATACTTGTGGGAAATACATGGGGACTACAGTTGACATCCCAGCTGAAAGCTGGACCGCTGTGCCAACACCGGTACACTACATCTGCCAGCAACACAATGGGGAGCACTTTCGGTACCATACCGATGGAACAGATTGGCGACCTGTGGAACCTATATAAAACCGATGTACGCCAACAAAAGCCAACTGGGATATGTAACCTATGGCATCCCCACCTATGGAAAACGGCATACTGGCTGAGACATGGGATCGACATATTCGGTGAGTGTTCTGTTGTAAATACACAGTGGCGGACATGTATCCTATTGGGATGTCTGATGTGTAAATGAAGCAGTAGCTATGGCATCTGGATGTATGATGGTGTTCTGATGCAATCACCTGGTTCACAGTAGCACCATGTATGAGAATGGAGTAGTCAAGCAGACATCGAATGGGGAACATACAGCAGTCAAACATAGCCCACCCACGGACTGATCCAGCCCAAGCTCTACCAACATATGCACATTGGTGTCCATTGTGGGACTCCAAAATTACTCATTTGAATAAATGCACATGATGTCGTTGAGTACGTGACCACGTCTATTACATAGTATTCAATGTTGATAGCTGTCCATGTAATCAACACATATGCAGAAATCCAGAATTAGCGGGTCCATAGAACTGCGTCCCATCCGCAGTCCCTTTTACAGAAGGATATTTAGTGGGTACTGCGGATAATGTTGCAGTCAAGGGATTCTATAGGTGTAGACTCAGGCCGATTATTTTAGCCCAGCCAATCCAGGTACTTCGCCCCGTAGGAGGGATGTGTGTGTGCTTAACCTGCCATACTATCCGGTAATGATGCAAACCATCCATGGAGATGGTAAATGCGAAGGTGTGAGAAGCCAACTACAACCCTATACTAGCAGGTGTCAGTAGGCAATTTCCATGGATGGACAACCCGTATGCAGCCAAGATGGCACCCACAACGCTACAAACAGAGGGCCACAGCCGGTAAAAGACGCCAACACAGGAAATACACATAGGGACTACAGTTGACATTTCCATAGCCACAAATGTTGAGCCGCCCGGTACAACACCGGCATTTTACCGCTCAATCTGCCAACAGCAGAATGAGAACCCTTCTGCCAGCGCGGAACAGATGTGTAACCTGTGTAACATACCAATAGCACACCACAACGTCAACTGGGATATGTAAAACAAGCGGGTACTACCCTATGAAAACATCTTCCAATAGAGACATAGGGGATCTACCACGTTCGGTGGTGTTATGTTTACAATACGAAAATTGGATATGTCCTATTGGGATCTGGAGGTTTATATGAAGCAGTTGCAAACCAGCATGGCTGGATGTATGACATCTGTTCTGGTCTGAAATCACCTGGTTACGTAGCACCATATAGAAATGGGTAGTCAAACCGTCGCGGTGGAACATGCAGCAGCAGTGAAAAACACGCACAGCCGGGTGAGGACTGGTCAGCAACATCTACGCACGACAAATGCATTGGTGTCCATTGGAAGGACCAAAAATTTCATTCATTGACTCTGCGTGCCAGCTTCCGTCATCACCTCATTGATGAAATGATTGTGATACCACATCCACATGTAACCACATATATATGCATGGCGTGTTCAATGTTGATGATAGCTGTCCATGAAAATGCAGCAGATATGCAATACCAGAATTTACTGAGTCATAGAAGTGTAGCCCACATCATAGTCCCTTTTACATGTGAAGGATGTGTGATGGGTATTAATAGTTCCTTTACGCGCTCAAAGGGATCCCTGGGTATATAGAAACAGGCCGGTCAATGCGTTGGCAGATAATCCCGTAATGTCCCTTGCAGTGGGAGGATGTGAAATTAGCACCTACCTTATTCTACTAATAATGCAAAGCATCACCAGAGAGTACCAATGCAGATTGTGGAATGTATTGCAGCCCTATACCAGTGTCCATTGGAAGCCAATTCCGCATGGATGATGGATAAGCGAGCGACTGACCAAGATTGGCACCCATAACTGCGGAGAACCGGTGCACGGAATTACACTTTCGCGCAGCAAAGGCAATACACAGGTGATACACATAAAATTACACTTGACATTCCACCATAGAAAAAGACACAGTGGAAACGGAGATGAAGAAAGTCAAAGCATAAATGAGGTACTGTAGAAGCGGTTAGTGACCACTCCAGGAGGCCACCAAGGAGTAGAAATACAGTCACCACCATGGTACATTGAAGAAGCGCATATATCATTCTTATTTTATAATAGGGAAACCACATGTTACTGTACTGTTTCCTATACCTCCCTTGCAATGTTTTAACAATGTATTTTCTGAATAACGTCATTTGAGGTTGGAAATGTACTAGAAGATAGTGGAGCTTTTCCCACGGACCTCTGCTGAAAATGGACGTGTTATCCAGCCAGAATAGCCCAGTCAACAAATGTAAAATAAAATAATATACATTAAAATATTGTCTGCTTATCATAAGCAGACATCTTCCAGAATACACTACAAAACGGTCCAACCTACTACATTTACTAAAACCCTTAGCTCCGGTCATTAAATACATCGCTAAGTATTACTTAAATGCCACTGAGAAAAGGAGCAAACAAGCTAAAGAAACCTTTCTTTGGGTTACAGATTCCACACGAGTGTAGTGAATCTGACATTGCAACTCAAAATGTATATACTTCATGGAAAACAAGAATATACCCATATATATATGGACGGAGAGACCCAACATGCTGTTTTCCAAATGTCTGAGGTGTTATAAGCTACATGCTATATGTTCACAGGGACATTGTGCCAATGTATCTATTACAAGAACTAGAGACACACACCTAGTAATATCAATGAAGCATGATATATAGAGATTAACCCCTATGATTATATGACTACTGTACAATATGGCATTGAAATGTGAAGATTCACAGTGTGGTAAGAAGTAAATATTCCTCCTAGAAGGTTTTGGAGAGAGGCAAGGGTATCATAGACCGCGAGACGGAACCCGTTGCCCATGCTGACTCATCTAACATTGGTACCACGGTCAGGGTGAGTTCTGTACAGTGTGCGCTAAGACAAACCCAAAGCACCACAGCTTTAACACCCTGACAATCGAGAGAGCCTGTATGCATATGGGATATAACCCAGCTTTGTCATCTGAACTGGCCTGTGGTGACAGACATGCCATGCATCCTGGTACCATGGCCGAGAGGGAATTAGGAATGTTCAACTGCTGGTACCGCACCTTTCCTTCAGCAGGAGGAGAATGGATGCTTGTGGCGTGCGATGGCCAATACCATGCGGGGGGGTGATATGTAAATGTACATAGGTACCAAGGGTATGCATATTAATGACAACGAACAGCTAACGATTGCGCTGGTCACGAGTAAAGCGTCCCAAAGCGTGACTGCAGTCGCGTTGGAATTATGACTTATCAGGAGACATATAGATGACACTTGCGATTATGCGTAAAGCGTCCATGTACTGCGAAGACTGTTACATATATATGTGAAGCTGTAGAGGTGCTTTCTGCTGCATGTCGCTAGTCTGGCAGGATCAGACATGCCTGTTACCACGGAATGCATTCCACTGAAGTAGCATAAAACACCTGCGTAATAACCACACAGACACTGTCAACATATATAAAGCCGGTTCACGGACATGCGTAATGTAGCCAATGGCTGTGGCGTAACCTAATCCGGACATGCGAGGTATGCGTGTGCGTGTGTGGTGATCAGTGGAACCAGGGGAGAAGGTTCTGGGATGTCTCCTCCCACCTGCGTTTACATTCACAATTGCTCAAATATATTTATTAGCTTAATAATGGCCAACTTATTTGATTCCATTATGGCTTTGTTATCGCCATTAATGCTACTATTATACACAGCCGATTATACAATAACCTGATCCAACACTGCTTTTCCCCGATTTGTTCTAAAGGTGCACTCTCAGCAATTTATCCAACTATGTGTCGGATACTGGTTGCTTATTTACCAATATTGTAACATATATATTAACAACACATTGTTGCCGTATCATTTGTATTCCATGAAGTAAGGCATGCAACACTGATATGTATATGTCAACGTTATGAAATTCGAGGACTTTGGAGCACTGTTGTCCACTAACCTGCCAGGCAGGACACTTTATTGATTATTTCGCTTTAAAACCGACTCTGAGGGAAGTGTAGTATTAGGGGCCAGCTATGTCTTGAAGTCCGTACTCGGCGACGGTGAACCCCATATTTAGTAGTTGAGAGAGGAGCTCAGTATCCTTTCACTGTGTGGAGTCTGTCATTATTTGACGAGTTGTCTGTTTCAGCCGATATATGTTCCATAATACTTGGTAGTTTTACTGGCGAAGATGGGCAGGGCGCCTTGGGAATGTGACATGCTGTACTTAATACTATGCGTGGATATAGATGACCATGTCGTCAACTGGCTTGGTGATAAGGTAGTCAAGCAGACGCGCTTTTCCGACGTGGGAGAACGCTTCCAGTCAATACCACTGGCCAGATGGGGACAGTCAAACAACCGTTCTACACTTCCACAAATACACATCGGTTGATGTCCATTGTAGGACTCCAAAATTCTGACTGTTTTGCCAGTATCGACCAGAAAAAGCCAATCAGTGCAATTACCGTGACTCGGCGCATGCTGAACATATGCACCCACCAAAGCGTGTTTAAGGTTGATGATACCTGCACCACATGACATGCCAGGACATATGAACAGAGGACCCCCAGACTGCCAGATGTCCATACATGTCGTCCATATCCCAGTTCGCACATGAAGGATGTGTCATGCGTATTGCAGTGGGGGTTTGCAGCCACTGGTATCCTCTGGAGCTAGCCAAAATGATAGGTCTCAGGTGTTTGTTTTTAGCTGATGAAATCCGTTTACGTCCCGCCCATTGGGAGAAGCTCGGGCAGGTACAAGGCGTGCCTTGGTGTCCACAGTAAGGAATGCAAAAAGCACCCATAGGGTAATTGTCTTTAGAAGAGCCATGTGAAATGTATGTTCAGCCCTACATCAGTGTCAGTAGGCATTTCCCAAAGGATGGCGGACAAGCGTGCAGGACAAGATGGCACCCATAATAACAAGCCTGGTGGAATCCACCTGGCCGTAGTAGAACGCGGCTTTGGGACATAAACATGGAAACAGCATTAAACATACCCGTACAGGACATCCATCACCATGCACGATCAAGCGTACGCAGCAGCGAAGGTGCTATCCGGAGTATGTGGGGATCACCACTTACTCCACTTTCGGCGTGAACAATACCTGCGACCTACGGAACACATATTCGTAGCACACCAACAAAGCGTGAAAGTAGGAAGGCCATACTATCGGCTGGAAATCATGCCAGGTTCACACATAACCCGACATACTGTCATGAATTCCATAGGTTCTACATGCTTACCACGTACTGTGTTATACTGACAATTCAGTGGCGGATAGTTCACAAATGGTACGCTGTGAGGATTATGTAAAGCTGTTTGCCAACCTGCAGGACTACTGGTAACACCCCTATGGAGTAGATTGTGCAGAAGGAACCACGAGGTTCACGTAGCCACTACCATAATATGCGTGCCGTGGACAGACATCCAGCAGAGATGGGGAACATCGGCGGCAGTCAAACCCACTGGCGAGAATGGACACAGTCCAACACTGTCCTAAACATTTACATATTCATCGGTTATTCCATTGCGGGACCCAAATGTTACTCTCTTAGAGCTGGAGTGTGAGCAAGCATAAAGTCTTGAACCCCCCGAGGAAGGTGACAAGCCGATTACTCTGGCTTTCAGGTAGATATATGTGCACCACAGCAGATTGTCTTAAAGGAGTGATGACGTAGCCGTCCATGGAATCTGACGTATGCAGATACGGACTCCCCGGGCTGCTGCATCGCCTCCGCCACCGTCGTCCACATCCATTTCTGCACACATGAAGGGGTGTGCAAAGGGGAATTATGTCGGCGGCAGTTTGCAGACATGGGATGGTAGATTTATGCGAGCCGCCTCTGTATATGGATTTCGGTGTGGGTTGGCAGATGAATTCACACGTCCCGCCCGTTAATGGTCGGGGCGATTGGCAATACATCGGCATATCTCGTTTACTCCGCGTAGCCACTAATGGCCGATCATCCACGGAAATGCTAGAATGCAGCTGCTTAAGAATGTTACGGCAGCCGATACTAGTGTCAGTAGGCACGGTTCCCATGGATGGACAAGCGTCACGGCAAGAGATGGCACCCACTGGCGCTTCGCCAACCTGGAGATCCACACAGCGCTGTACGCAAGGCATAACCAGGGAATACAGATGCGATTGTACGGTACACACGCCCCATTCAAGAAAGACCGCTGGGCAGATGACCGGCCGGTACTGGCCACACCATGCCAGCACATCTATAGGAAACACAGCTGACTTCCATACAATTGGAACAGATGGGTCACCTGTGTAAAAAGATACCAATGGCACAATCTCCACGTCTGCTGGGAATGAGCATAGGAAGGAAGGTCCAAACTATGGCAAGCGTTGACACCAAAGAAAGAACATCCTTCGGTGAATTAATAGGAGTTGATGTCAATACAACATGGCAAACACCCAATGAACGGGGAAGACTTGCTGGCACCCTATGAAATTTAAACAATGTCACACATGGGTAGATGGAACAGTCAACCATAAACTGTTTAGGTACACGACGGAGTCGCATATAGACATCCAAAGATTACTTCATAGACATGTCATCGGCTATCACCCGTTGGCCCGTGGGGGGCGTACGTTACATAACATGGAAGTATCCAGAGCTTTAAATGTCCCGCTTACACTTCCATTTTGTGCACTTTCTATGCGAGCAATGGGGATGTAGCCACAGCATAGAAAGCGAGGCACTATACTGCTAACGGAACACACACATGTCACCATCCTGAGAAAGCATACTATGAACACCGCATTATTACATGATATTGTACTATACAACACACAAAACAAACGCCGGGAAACATGCAGCAGGAATAGTCACACCGTGAGTTCGACCCCACAGCCCAAGTCTTCGTAACATTAACGTCCAGACTTTGATTCATGGCGAAAACATACAGCGTTTTACCGTTGTTTCCCTGGCAGCCGATATTGCAGGACATATGCTATGTCTCGAATGTTCTGACAAACAACAATGTGAGTCCTAACATGATTTTCAATATCTACACTGTTGAAGCAGTCGTAGAACTTACTGTAACGAATTTTGCTTATTGATTCAGATTAGTATGGTTGAGAAAGCAGCGAGCCACACACACACGGGAAGGGGCCGGAGATGAACCTAAGCCTATTTACACTTGAGACTCAGTACAGTATGAATCAATTACAACTGGCGCTACCGGGTTAACTGGCGTGGCGGTACAGCCGAGCATACATGTGGGCTGCTGGCGTCACTTACGCCAAGACAATAGTTGGCAATAGCAAGGCATGTGTTGCAGGTTGTGTCTAAAAAGCATAATCAGTCGCCAGAGGCAGCTGGAAGAACACACACACACACGGAAGGGGCGGGGGGCGAACCTACGACTATCTACATGGCAGACACACTACTGTATGAAGCATTTTACAGAGCAGCGCTACGAGGTTTGCTAAACAGGAGCTGTCCATCGCGGAGGCATACTTGTAGGCTGCTGACGATCAACCGCGCAAGGAACAATGGGTGGCAATAAGCCAAAGGCGTGTGTTGCGGGCGTCTAAAGCAGCATAATCGATGCGCATGAGGCAGCTGGAAACACACACACACCACACGCTGCGGAAGGGCCGGGTGGCGAGACTTTCTAGGACTATCCACATGAACCACACTACTGTATGGAAGCATTTACAGAGTGGCCGCTACGAGTTTACTAAACAGAGGCGCTGTCTGCACAGAGCATACGCAGGCTGCTGGCGTCAACCGCAAGAACAATAGGTGTGCAATAGCCAGGAGCATGTGTTCGCGAGGCGTCTAAAAGCATAATCGGTCCGCAGAGGAGGGGCTGGAAACACACACACACACCGCACACGGAAGGGACGGAATGGAGAACCTACGACTATCTACATGAACACAGTACTGTATGAAGCATTTACAGACTGCGCGCTACCGGTTGCGCTAAAGCAGGACACTGTCACAGGCATACTTGTAGGCGCTGCACAGCGTCGGCACACGCCAAGACAATAGGGTGGCAATAGCCAAGGCATGTGTTGCGGGAATCACAAAAGCCAGAATCGAGTATGAAGGGCGGCCTGAAACACACACACACAGAGACACACAGAACCACACAGCGGAGGAACGGAGACGAAGACGAACTACATGACTATCCACATGAACACACTACTGTATGGAAGCATTTACAGACCTGGCGCTTTCACCGAGGTTTGCTAAACAGGCGCTGCTGGAGGCATGCCCCTTGCAGGCTTTGCTGGCGTCGGCGCCGCCAAGACAATAGTTGCTGCAGCAATAAGCCAAGGCAAAGCGTGTTCGCGGACATCTAAAAGCATAATCAGTCGCGCAGAGGCAGATGGAAACACACACACACACCGCATAAGGAAGGGGCGGGTGGCGAACCCTACGACTATCTACGCGAACACGGTACCTGTGAAGCATTTACAGAAGAACGGCAGCTACCGAGTTTGCTAAAACAGGCAACGCACATGCTCACAGGCATACTTGCCCAGGCTGCACAGCGTCTGCCCATAAAAGACAATGAGTTGGCAATAGCCAAGGCATGTGTTGCGGGCGATCTAAAAGCACAGGATAATCGATGGTAAATGAGGCGAAAGCTGGAAACACACACACACGCTGAGAGACACACACGGAAGGGGCGGGGGACTGCGAACCTCGACTATCTACACTGAACACACTACTGTATGGAAAAATTTACAGAGCCCCAGCGCTTTCACCGAGTTTGCCCTAAACAGAGAGCTGTCACAGAGCGCATACTTGTAGGCCTGCTGGCGGTCAGCCATAGCAAGACAATAATAGTTGGCAATAGCCAAAGGCGTATGTGTTGCGGAGGTGTCTAAAAGCATAATCAGTCGCCAGAGGCAGCTGGAAACACACACACTGAGAGACACGCTGCACACACGGAAGAGGGCGGGGACCCAGCAGACTCTGACTATCTACATGAACACACTACCCTGTATGGAAGCTTGACACAGAGCAGCTTCACCGGTTTGCTAAACAGGAAAGGCGCTGTCACAGGCATACTTGTAGCCGGGCACTGGCGTCAACCCGCCATAAGACAATAGTTGGCAATAGCCAAGGCATGTGTGTGTTCGCGGGCGTCTAAAAGCATAATCGGTCGCAGAGGCAGCTGGAAACACACACACAGACACACACCTGCGCACGAGGAAGGGGCGGGTGAGCGAACCTACGACTATCTACATGAACACACTACTGCTTATGGAAGCATTTACAGAGCAGCTACCGAGTTTGCTAAACAGAGCAGCTGTCACAGGCATGCCTTGAGCCCAGCGTCCCGGCACTTAAGACAATAGTTGGCAAAATAGCCAAGGCATGTGTGTTGCGGGCGTCAAAAGCATAATCAGTGTGAGGCGGCTGGAAACACACACACTGCAGCACCGCAGGAAGGGACGGGGGACGAACCTACGACTATCTACATGAACACAGTACTGTGTAGGCATTTACAGAGCCTTTGCTGCAGTTTTACTAAACAGGCGCTGTCTGAAGGCATGCCCTTGTGTGGTGCGGCGTCGGCCATAGAGAGACAATGGGTGGCAATAGCCAAGGCATGTGTTGCGAGATTGTCTAAAAGCCAGAATCCTGATCGCAGAGGCAGCTGGAAACACACACACACTGGAACACACACACACACACACACACACACACACACACACACACACACACACACACACACACACACACACGGAAAGGACGGAGACGAACCTCGCCTATCTACATGAACACACTACAGTATGAAGCACTTACAGGCAGCATTACCGAGTTTACTGAGCAGGCTGTCAGGAGAGCATACCCTACATCCAGTGGTATCATTGCAAAGGCAATCGCCCGCTCGGGTGTTCGGACAGGGGTCTTGTGGTCACGCGATCTGTTACCATCCCAGGTGGCGTACACTAACGCGTTAGTGCTGCGGTCGAGAATAACAGGTGACTACCCCAGTCAGTACATCACTGCGCTTACTGGGCATGCCCAGACGCCAGAACTCGGCACGGGGCAGACATGCATACACATGTTGCGGCATGGGTGGGCGTAATGTGGACCGTCGTTAATGGCATGTCCCAGCTACAACAGAAACTAAGCCATGCCACAGGCACATTGGCGTTACGTGGGGATAGAGGCATGCACCGGTATTACTGCAGACGGCTGCGGTGTGCACTGTGCTGTGTTTCTATCTACAGCTGCCTGCACAGGCAGCCCTTCAGACGCCAAGTCGGCACAGATCGAACATGCCATGCACATGTGGTGCGGCGGCATGGGTGGCGAATGCGGACCATCCTGTGTGTCCGGCCACACAACAATGTTTCGGTCGTACCACAGGCGTTGTTGTTACTGCGGGAGGTATGGCAAGTGCAATTAACCAGCCTTGTGTAGGACTGTTACCACAGTTTGTTGCATGCTACAGACAACCCTCACAAACACAGGATACACCTTCACAGATGTCCTGAGGACACTGGTGAAGATGGGCATCTCCCACAACAACGTTTGGGTGACATGAACCACCCATACATAGCCTGGCGTTTTGACCCACCGCTGGCACCAACCTGATCGTAACCAGTCTCAGGTGTTCTGCGCCCACTGTTAAACAACCATGCACCATACATACCGGGGTGCCTGACAGTTCTACCCATCACGCATGGAGTGAGGGATATGCCCACACAGGATATGCAACCCTCAATGGTGATTACTGAAGACTGTATAGTGGATCACTGGTCATCCTCTTTCTTAAACGCGCCTGGCATGGGGGACCTCAGTGATAACCTCTCCACGAAAACCACACCCCATCCCTTTATGACACGGTGGTACACCCTACATGTCCTCCAGCCCCCAATGTTGGACAGAAGCCAGACGGAGAAAGCCTACCACGAATGCTGCCCGACCACCCACACTTGCATGTCTGCAGCAGGCCAAACAGCAGTGACATCAGGACCTTGTCCACCACAGGTAGGAGAGGCACATGGTGTGGTGGACCCGCGGCCGCACTGACTACCCATCAACTTGATTGGAGCTACTACATGGCAGGGCAATGACGGTACCAGAAACCATCACCCATTCATACCAGCACGGGCGTCACCACCATACGACCCCATACCAACCTCAGAGTCGGCTCGTGGGAGTGTGGTACTGCAGAGGCACAGCAGAGACAACCACAGGGGCCTTCCCCTAGCAGCCAGGCCTGGGACATGGTGGGGCACCTGAACCTGCTGGAAATGGTCCGAGAATGGTACAACAGTCACCACCCACAGACATTGTCTGCATACCAGAACATGTTCCATGCCAACAGGAACATATCCATCCCACAAGTGTATCCTCCCAAACATGTCATACTTATGACATTACAGGGTGATCCCCATATCTCTATAGCGTTTATTACGTCAGCAATGGGCACCGATAGTTTCCCTGTGGCTGTGGCCTGCCATCCTCTTTGAGGCCCTCGGCCCCACACATCACGACCACTGTGTCATGTTAGCCTTACTGCTCGCCCCATGTCCCCAATGGATGCCATATAGCATCTGTGGTCCCACTATGCCGGTGGTGCTCCACCTGGACTGTCAACAGCCACACCCTGTCTCGCTTGACAAGTGTTGTCTGCAAAGCTATTGGCGGAGGGTCCAGCCTACAGGTGGTCATGTGGTTACGGATAGCGGTCTTCCCAGCCAATGCACAGACATACCCCACAACCCACATAGTCAGAGGCCCGGATCCTGCCTCCCGAACCTGCTGGGCGTCCAGTCTGGAGTGTTCACCAAGGCCATTGATGGGGATGTGTGGGTTTTTGCCACACAGTACCATGACCTGAGTGGGGCGTTCAGGCACACTACACATGGGACCCAGCCGCAAAAGCTTCGCCAGCAGCGTAGCCAGGACATGTCACCCGATTAACTACGGGTGGGTCACACCACACAGGGTTGGTGCTGAAGGGTGCTCATCACACACTCGCCCATCTGGACCAGTGGATGCCCACAGGGCTCACTCCCTGTGCACCCTGCCATATAGCATCCAGAGCCTTCCAATGTCGCTGCAGTCATAGAAGTTGTAGCAGACCAAGGTATGCAGCTGACTACACACACGGCCCGACGCCTGCTTTTAGCCTGCATTACATCCACCTAGGCGTCATAGACTTGCTTGGTTTGACTAGTGCCAGAGCCGGCCTGCTACCAAGCTCTGCCAGAGAAGGGTGCAGCCCCTGCAGTGTGAAGAACATGTTACGTTGTGTCACATGTGGGGTGAGCCGCCATTAAAGATATTGGACATGTTCAGGGTAATGGCACCAACAGCAACCTGTCCTTTTACAATGTAATGTGGGTGGCGGAGCCATTCCATTGTAACCTCTGGTCTGGATGGAATAGCAACCACAGCCAAGAAATTGATGCATTTGTACCCTGCTTTTACCACACCAGTGCAATGACTGCGTACAATGGCACATAGCGGCCTGTAGCAACGACGCCTGCAGCACCGGAAGGACCCATAAGCACGTTCCACAAGGCAGGGACAGCGGTGCTGGGACATATGTCTGCAAAGATTGCAGCCAGGGGACACTGGCTGTGGGCACTGCACAACTAGCTGCTCCGTGGTAGTGTGCCCGACATGCGGCCATGTCGGCCACAGGTGACATGGAGGCATTCCCTCAGGCCCCATGCGGACAGACACGGGCTGGGCGACCTCCAGACACCTCAGCCCAAAGATGAGTGGGACGTGCTGGGGAACAGGGTGTGACCAGACACACACTACAACATGGGGAGGTGCCAGGCCTGCATGTGAAGGAAAGGCCTGACTGCCTTTGTCCAGGACTGCTACTGACGTGTGGATGTGTGACTATGGTTATGCATGATCAACCTCTGTGTGTGTCACTGCTAGACCAGGGACTGGGGACTGATAGTGTAACAGGGGTGTTAGATACACACACAGTCATGCTGGGGTCACACATGTCGTGGGGCACATATCCTGTCACGTTCATGTATTGCCTATGTACCTATATGGGGTCCGCATACCAGTGTGGGTAACTTTGTGCTATGCTGATTTTGCCAGACATGTGCCTGTGCGTTGCACCACGACTACGTGGGGAACTATTACAGTGCTCCCAGTAGGCGTGCAAATTACACCATCAGTATCATGCTGGATTTAACTGCTTTGACATGGGGTGCTTTACTGCAGCCAGCCACCACACATACTGTGGCACACATATCAGTAAGATGCTACCTGTCCTGCATGGTATGTGTCTGCTGCATGATGTCTGTTACTGTACACCTCACATACACACCTGTCACCAGCCAGCATACACACACACACCACAACATACACAGCCACGTACTATGCGGACTGGGCCATCACATACACCTCTCACTACCGTGTCCACCCTGTGCATCATAATATGTCCAAGCTTAACTTGCCGTGCATTGATGATGCTTGAAACTCACAGTTATCGTGGGGCTTAATCATTTGCACAGGGTGATAATAGTATTGCCACAGGCATGGGCTATACCAATGGATGACATCATGTGTGTGTTAAGGGCCAGTGCATTTGAGTGGGCATGACTATAGATTGCATGTGGGTGTGGGTGAGACCCTACAGTTGTGTCTGCTGTGTGTGGGTGTGTGTGTACACAGTTCAGTCATCTGTGATACCCACCACGGGTATATGGCAGCCCCTGACCTTTACAGCCAGTGCAGGTGTTACGGGTCACTGAGTCTGCGGTGAAGTGACCAGCGCCTGCCTGGGGTCGCAGGCACGACCGGGTGGAGGTACAGACTGTCCACTCTCCGATGTCACATGTCCGCTGGAAGCGTGCCACGCCGGGGCCGTCAGGGCCACGTCCACGTGGCCTGCTCTGTCCTGGTGTGGATGGTGTGGTAGCAGCTGCAGTGCTACTGCTACCATCACTGTCTGTGTGGGCATGGGAGGTGGCCCGCACCTGCTCCCCTGCAGCAGGTGGCGTTGCTGGCACACGCGTGCCTATGCCTCACCTACCTGGTGTTCCTGCACGGAGTGCGCACGCTCAAGGATGGCCAAGCCTCGGTCGATGAGACCAGCCATATCGCCCAATCTCCTATCCAGAACATCGGCAAGATGCTGTTGTGCATTCGCCAATGCCTGGATGCTGTCATTTAAGTGCATTGCAGACCTCTGCAGCCTCTGCCCCTCCTGGTTCTGCCGTTCGGCACGTGCCTGCGCCGCCATTACAGTCTGGAACATGCGTCTGGTTATACCAGCTGCTGCACCCTGGCCGGCAGGTGTATGTCTAGCGGTGCTCCCCCTACGGGCAGCACCTGCCACATGCCTGCGTGGCACTGCACCAGTCCTTACACTGGCAACATCGTGTGTCCCCACACCTTCTGCAGCCACCACACATTCCTGCTGGAA
>NC_056733.1:813792474-813807474 GCF_019279795.1 Protopterus annectens
GGTACTGGTCCTGCAGCAGTGTTTTTACCAGGAGTCCTACCATGACCTTGGACTCCTGTATGCCCAAGCACTGCACCCAAAAGCGCATGCCATTTCCAACACCTGCCATACTGCCTACAGTGGAGAGCTACAACCAGTTATGAGCTGTATTCCTGCCTGCAGGGTTTAAATACGGCCAATTTCCCACCCTTTCTGTGATTGGATGCTTTTGAAAATGCTGAGCTAAGCTAAGCTATGGGCAAACCTGCTTAGCTAAGGTTGGCAATGCTTAAAGGGGTAGGTTTAGCATTGCTTACCAATGGGCAAATCCACTTAGCTGGGCTATTCATTGCTTAGTATTCATATGTATACAGTGCTTATACCCAGTCAGCATAGCTGTGCAATGCTTAGTATTGCTTATGTGTTATTATATTGCTCTACCACCTATATGGGATTGATTCATCATTCGTTACATAATATTGATTTATTTACCTTCCCTGACATCCCCCAATGTGCTGTAATTAATTTAGTCTTGTGTGACTATACTGTATGGGGAACTTGTGTTTATATGGGTGTTTCACTACTTTATTACACTGATACTTCACATCTGGTCCTAATACACTACTCTGGTTGAAAAAATAAGTTACTTCTTACATAAATATACAAAAAATTAAAATTTGAATGTTTACACATACAAAATGGAAATGGTTTTGTTGAGGATTGAACCATAAATGACTACATGCAAGGCATACGTTCTAACTGCTACACTATTACACTTATGCTTATGGTGGATGTCTATTGCTTTTTAACTTATCTTGCTGTTTCAGCTGGGCTAAGCGTATCTAAGCAACGGGCACATCTGTGCAACTACGCTTAAACTTTATTGCATATATATAAAAAACATAATTTATTTGTTGTGTTTTTTAATTTGTACCCTTCAAAATGTCCATGCTAATGCTAAACCTGTTATTCTATTAACTTTATGGCTTGGTAGGGATGATTGTCCCTTATAGCTTTGTCCAGATTTCTTACCCTGATGGGTTGGGGGTATTACGAGCGTTCTTGCTCATTTTAAATTGTCGAATGGCAATTCTGGAGTGCAGGAGGCATGCGTATTGTGACATCCCCTGCTCTCGTACACAGAACCATATCCGTTTTGCAGCATAGCAGCATGCCTTTATACATATGCACGGCGAGCTGCCATGCTGCAATTTATTCCTGCATGGCTGCTTGCTGAATCCAGAGGTATGAGTTTTCTTTTTTCAGCATTTACAGATTATTTACACCAAAGTAGTCCTGCCTGACCAGTTCCTAGCATGATACTCAAGTTCTGTGATTCAATTTTATAAGTACATTTTTGTAATAGTAGATGGATGGGCTACCTGTACCTAAGTTGCACCTTACTGTGTAAAACATGAGCAAGTGGCTATTAGAGCTAAGTTTATTTGTAAATTATCATATACTGGAAAATCTATTGATGTTAGCATGGATACTGTCCCAAAGTTTAGGTCCAAGCAGACTTATGAAAAGTATCTTTATAATGGATGGTGCAGTGGTAGCATTGTAATCTCACAGCAAGAAGTTCACTGGTTTAATTCTCAGCTGGGTTGCCTTCTGTGTGGTGTTTGCATGTCCTTCCTACATTCACCTGGCTTCTCTATAGGTGATTTGGTTTCCTCCCACATTATAAAAACATGTGTCTGGAGCATTTCTCTCTGGGCATCTACTGAAAACTGGTTTCATTCCAAGTCAGACTTCCCAGGTTAACAAATGATAAATATTTTTTTTTTTTATCAGGCTAGTTTAAACATCTTCCAGAAATGGTTATGTACAGAGCCATGCAAAATGCCCCTGAGCAGTGTCAGAAGATCATGCTCTTTAAAACAAGAACTCACTGTATTGTATTTGAATTTAACCAGAAAGGGGCCCTCTCCATCTTAGTTAGCCTTCAGACTGTGCTGCTTAATGACACATCTGTAAGATTAATGTCCAAAATCCATTTTAAATGGCCAATATGGTACTGTGCTGTGTTGTCTTTGCAGCTCACTGCTTTGTTGACAAGAGGGGTAGGTTTTTTCCATATTTTTTCAACACTCTACTTTTACTATGTGCAGGGAGAGGTGAATTAGGAAAGGAATCTGGAGGGTATTGTAACAAGTCTGAGGTTGAGTATATTGGACATTATGTGTTACAAAAATGTGAACTTGCTTCCAGAAGAATTAGAAAAGAAAATAAGACACTTTCATTGCGCACATTATGCACAATGGGGAAATAAGTGGTGTGCCAAAACTGCGGAAGGCTATAATGAAAGACATAAGAGAAACCAGATTTTGTTTAGTACATTTATATTTTAATTAGTTCTGTTTAATGAATTGGATAAGAGTTCAATTTGCACATGAAATTACACTGTGCCTTGTTGTACTTTGTTTTGTTTTCTGCTAAAAAAAAGAAAAACTCTGTTCTTCACTTGTAAGTGCCATGGGGTCCCTCATATTTGCCTTAGGTATCACCAAGTCAGGTAGACAGGACCTTGAGTTACTTTAAAGAACCAAACAAGGGAGCTGTAGCTGACCAAACAAGTAAATCCAAAAATCTGGATTAACTTGAATTAACTTGTGTCCCAAAGGACAGCACATCAGGACTGCAGTCTTCTACTCATGCTGCATCAATATCCGTACTGGAGCATTAATTAAAGCATCTGCTCTAAATGATGACCCCACAGATATCTGTGCTAATGGTTTAGCCACTCATGAGAGATATGATATTTCTGGAAACCATGTAGCAATAAATACAAGTGGTCCATTTCATTTACACCACAGGGGTGCACCTAAGTTGTGTAAGTTGATAGTGCCATTTAACTTCCTCTTTCTATCATTCAGATAATGGTACTAACCCACTTATGTTTTTTTTTAAGTAGTCCACTGTTTGTGCCTGACTGAAACTCACATTAATGGTCTACATTCTTCCCTTTCTAGTTAATATCATTCCTGTTTTTCTCCTCACTATATTCTTGCTCCAATGTTCTTAATTATTTAATTCTTTCTGCATCTTGCTTTCAAAATCCATTATTTTGATACTTCCTTTTTACAGATATTTTCATTTATTCCTAAAATTTTGATTAAAAGTATTTAAACTTGCACATTTTGTTTTGTTCTTCCTTTTCCTACTATATGTGCATATATGTGTGCCTTTTCAATATTCCCTTAGGTGGTGCTTTGGATTACTTTTTTTATAAACAAAAATACTTTTTTGTCACTGTGTTATTTATGGTTTTATTCTACACTAGTGCTTGAATTTCTTCATCTTCTCTGCATATTTCTGTTGATGAGCTGTAGCCATCCCAGCTGACCCCTAAGATGGCTTCTGAAACAAAGGCTTGTGACAAAGACAGCCCTTTCAACAAGAGGACGGATAAAATGATAAATGACAACAAGACCACCCAGTATGAAAAAGAGCAGGGGCTTGCAGTTTAGCATTTCCCTTGTGAGGCTGCATTGCGCTGTTTGAGATTTCGGGCTTAACCTATGTCTCATAACCTTTATCACATTGAAACAGAAATAAGCACTTATATGAGGATGAGTAACCAGTAACACTGAGCAGATTTCCAGCAAATTCCAATAAATTTTACTATGTTACATTTTTCTTCTAACTCTCTTCCAGTAATATCAAGCGCACTATTAAAGATTCAATACTTAAAAACACTCCAGAATATATAAAAGTAATATCCACAATGTGTCTACTTCACATGATTGAAATCTCATTAACTGACTTCCATTTGACCAAGACCACAACACCTAATTTTCAAAATACTAAAAACTCATTTGACTGAATCTCATTATACTGAATTTTAAGCCATAGACTTGTTGTGGGTTTCCCTTCACCTGTGACTTGCTTATGATAAAAAGAATTACTGTAACTTATAGTGCTGACTGTCAGAATACTCATAGTCATGTAGAAAGTTTCTAGTGTTTCTAAATGTGGGTACGTCTGTTTAAATTTTTATGGGAAGTATCTCAAGTAATATGGTGGATGTTTTGTGCATTCCCAGCAGTAATGGCAGAGTGTAGACAACCGTAGTGAGTAAAAGGTATATGACCTTTTCCACACTGTAGTGTGATCCTGGAGTTAGTATATATAGTTAGAGGGGTGTAGGGGGCATAACCCCCTACCTAATTTGGTTTTATATCATCCAATTCCTGTTAAGGTTCATAGGTTCATAGGTAGGTACTAGGCTATTGGCCCTAGGGCCTATATAAACCTAGCCAAAAGGTACCCTTGCTTTCACCACCTAAGAAAATTATTTTCCTGTGCCACTGTCGACCAGAGCCACAGAAGTGATCCCCGGGGTGAATTTCCTATCTCCCATCCAATCATCAAGATTTTTCTTAAAGAGTGCTAATGAGGAGCTTTGTTTGATATAGATAGGTAATTTGTTCCTGAGTATGGGAGTCTCTGGGACAGGAATCTATCCCTCCGGCATGTTCTGTTTATTGTGGTGACAAGTTTAGGTCCTTAGAGTGTGTAGCTCAGAGGGATTGGGATTTCTTTAAGTGGAGCATGTCCAAAAGCTCTGGGTTTGACATACCTTTGTGTGTTAGGCAGAGATCGCCTCTGAGTAGGCGATTTGAGACGGAGCAAAGCTGCAGTTTTTTGAGATGGTCTGCACAGGGCATCTGTTTAAGGCCAGTAATCCTCTTTGTGAGGTATTTATGCAGCCTTTCCAGTTTTTGTAGATGTCTTGTGAGGTACATACCAAAAGGAGAGTTGTAATCTATAATGGGTCTAATGAGTGACGAGTAGAGGGGAACAATGACCTCTTTTTTCCTGGATGAGAAACCTTTTGTGATGAGGTGTGCCATGTAGAAGGATTTCCTGACTACTGTGGCGATGTGATTATCAAAGGAGAGACTACTGTCCACCTGTGTCCCAAGGACACTTTTGGTGTTAAGTAGACTACCGCCTATGTGGTAGTTCATGGGTACAGAGTTTTTACCAAAAGGGATGACAATGCACTTTTTGACATTGAGCTTGAGGCCATGGCTTTGACACCAGGCATCTGTCTCAGCAAGGCCCTTTTGTAGGATGTCCACATCTTTTGGAGATTTGATTATGGCTCCTAGTTTGCAGTCATTTGTGAACTTCATTAGCCGAAGACCTTCTGTGTTAGCCTGTACTTCAGAGAAGTAGATACCAAACAGGAGAGGACCCAGGACTGAACCCTGTGGTACTCCACTTGCCACTGGTCTGAAGAAGGATTTAAAGTCTGCTACTTTCACAGTGTGGGTTCTGTCAGTGAGCCAGTTGGCAACCCATCTTGTGACATAGGGATTTATAACTAGTTTAGTGAGTTTATCTATAATTCCAGAGTGAGGGATAGTGTTGAAAGCCTTGGCAAGATCTAGATAGGCTGTGTGAACCACCTTACCCTCATCTATGGCTTTGGTGACTACTTCAAAGAAGTCTATCAGGTTTAGGAGACATGATCTGCCTTTTACAAACTCAAACTGGGTGGGGTCCTGAGTTTGGAGATTACCAATGTCATTGTTTATAAGTTCCAGGATGATACTTTCCATAGCCTTGCATTCCAGGCTTATCGGGCTAATGGGGTGGTAGTTTCCTGGGTCCCTGGTGGCTCCCCCTTTGTGGAGTGGGATAACCATTGCTGTGCACCATTCAGTGGGCACATAGCCTGAGGTGAGGCTATGATTGAACATGGTACTTAGGTGGGGTGCCAGTTTGTTCTGTAGTTCATGTAGAATACAGCCTGCGATGTTGTCAGGTCCCATGGATGCTGTGTTCTTGGCTTTGGAGAGTGTGTTTTTTACCTGTGCAGCAGTGATTATAGGAACTTTGCATTCTTCTAGTATAGAGATGGGCCCTTTAGGGTATGAGAGGGGGGTAAAGTTAGCACTGAACCTATCTGCCAGAATGTTGGCAATATCAGTTGGTTCTGTATATTTAGTGCCATTGTGCTGTAACTCAGAGCAGATCTGAGTGTTGCCATTGAGATTCTTGACATAGCTATAGAATGCTTTGTGGTTGTTTTTAGAGTCAGTGGTGATTTTGTTTTCGTAACTAGCTTTGGAGGATTTTATGAGGGATCTCAGCTTCTTACTGAGGCTGACCAGGGAGTTTCTCCAATCATGTGAGTTTATTCTTTTTTGCAACAGTTTCTTTCTTCTGTTGTAGATTTTGTTTATGGCAGGGGCCCACCAGATCGGCTTCCTTTTTATGGAGGATACCATCTTGGTTCTGTTAGGGACTGCACGATCCATGCACTCATGTAAGTGCTTATAAAGTGCATTTGTGTAGGATTCAACAGTCATACCTCTATTGTCCATCAGCATGGGTGTCGTGAAATTTGCCAATTCTGTCTTAAGAAGCGTGAAGTTGTTTTTGGAGAAATTCTTTACGGTGGTTTCCCTAATGGGGTGTGGGGGAGGGATGTGGATGTCTAGGGTGATTAGCTTGTGGTCAGATCTGACCAACGAGGAATTGACCTCTGGTATGGAGCACCGGTTGCCCATGTTGGTAATAACTAGGTCTAGGATATTGCTGCCCCTGGTGGGGGTGTGAATAAGTTGATCCAAAGCATTGGAATTTATGAATTCCAGAAAATATAGAGCACAAGAGTTGGTACATGAGTAGTTTTCCCATACATAAGTAGTTTTTAAGTTCTGGAAAAAGTTAGTCATTGGTGTTGTAAGTGTGCATGTCTATGGTTTAACAGTTAGTATTTTGAAATTTAGCATTGTAAGCTTTCAGTATAATGAGTTTCAGTCAAATGTGTTTTCATCATTTTGAAAATTAGGTATTGTGGTCTTGATCAAATGAAAGTCAGTCAAATGAGATTTCAGTCATGTGAAATAGACCCATCCACAACAGGGTCAGTAAAATGACAGATTAAAATGGTCAAGAATTAAACTTTTTACATGAAATCTGTAAGACAGAAGTTATGCTCCATATCATATATTGTTATATATGAATCTTTTTCTGATAAAAAAACACACTACAGTAAATAGCCAGAATTGCTATTACATTACAGGCTAGCTAAATTGTAAATTCTTGCACGGTTGAATAAAGATGACCAGTTACCTGGCGTTACTTTAATAATAGAAAATAGCAAAAACAAGTCGCAAAACAGGTGCATTAGGTCCAGTCAGAGATCCTTGCAAAAGAGCAAAGCATTTGTATGAGGCATCATAACAGATATGCAAATCCCCTCTTAAAAACAGAAATTTTCAGTACACTGGCTCTTAAATTTAAAATGACACTGAGGTCTTTAACATTGCGTTCAGACCAATAAGCTAGACTTTACTCATTATGGACATGGTTTACCCTTGTTTGTGCTCACTGGTACAGTTGAAGTGGAGATTCTTGCTGTGGTCTAAAACATTCAACATATAAAATTCTAATGTAAATTTATCATAAGAAATGGTGTCAGATAACGTTCAAACAAAACTGAAATTACTTTGCACCTTGGCATGTATCCCCCACTCCCTTATTAATGAGAAACCATTCAAGCCATAACATTTTAAGCACTTCGCTTCACCCCAAAATGAGGGGTCCTGTTTGTAATACTAGTTCACATTTATAGAGTAATAACAACATGCATAAAGATTATTTCTCAAATGTGTAAAGAATATGCATTGTTTTAGTTTAGTCTCATGATACTTTCTGGAAGAAAATTATTAGCTGCTTCTGTGGTTTGGCTTGGTGTCCATAATTCAAGGTGGAATTATTTTACTGATGGTTTCTTGGAGTTCCGGCTGCCAACAGTCAGGTTTTGATTTCTTTAGTTGTTGTTTCTGCACTGTTTTCTCCATTCTGTTGCTTCAACTTGGCTTTGCTAGTCCCAACAACTGAAATAATATTTCCCTGAAAGAAAATCAGCTGAAGTCATGTGTGATTTTCATATGTGAAGGTTGACAAGGGTCAGTAAAAAGCTTGTCCGCAATGATTTCTCTGACAGTGAACGCAAATATAAATCAATCAATGTCTGTTTTACTTCCAATTGGAGTTCTTTATAATTCTTTTCATAGGGCATGTCATCACAACAAAAACAGCACAGTAGCTGCTGACTTTCCAGAAATGGCAATGCAAAATGCTGACAAAGTATATTTCAGCAGAGAGTCTGTCAAACTGAACAAATTATGCCCTTTCAAATATGTCATATAAAGCTGAAATATATTTCTAATTTACAGTTTTGGGAAGTGTAAACTGCTGCCAATGACCTCTTCTTTGAAGATGTAAAGAGAAAAACCTCACAAGATGTTGTCACATGCCTGAAAAACATGAAATAAGACTGATTTGTCAAAAGAAAGTCTCATGCTACCAGTAAAAGCAATCATGCTAAATTGTCCTAAAATGTAGAAAGTATCACAGGTTACGTTAAACCTTATTTTTCAGCTGTGTACATAGTCTGAGGCACTTAGCATTATAAAATTTCCTTTTCTTTGTGTGTGCTTCATTTACAGGGTTTCTTAAAGCTAACTTTAAGTTACTTTAAAACACACTGATTAAGAAAAATGGTTATTGATTTTATTGTCATTGATTAATTGCTTGTTTCAAGTATATAAACCCTTTAGATTAGTTAGTATTTGATGCCTCAAGAAAAGAATTTATAAGTGCAAAGCCATCAGACTAGATATACTATACAGTTTCCAATTAAGCTTTGATTGCTTTACTCTGCTGTGTAACCTGAATTCTTTAAGTGAAGATTCTTAACCATGTTATTATTACAGTGCTTTTAAGTTGTATATCTAAATCCTGGTCTCAAAGTAAGGGCTGACACACTGCAACTCTCATGTCTCTACACAAGCAAAGCCTTGACTCTTTGAGGGTTGGTATAATGGTTTAGGAGTTTGCCTCCCAGACACAAGGTATAGAGTTTGATTCTCATTGCTAAGGGAATTTGGTTAGGCTTAAAATGGTCCCCAAGGTCAGCGAGCTGGGAATTTATCTATACGCTTTGACCTAGGTTATTACAGTTTAATTCAGACTAATTCTTGAATGTTTTAAGAAAGTAAACACACACATACACACACACACATATATATATATATATATATATATATATATGTGTGTGTGTGTGTGTGTGTGTGTGTGTGTGTGTATAAATATATATATATATATATATATATATATATATATATATATATATATATATATATATATTCATTTCACAATGCCGAATTTCTGAAAGATCAAAGTTCATATGGCCGAGACCATGTGATCGGACTTTCAGAACCTCGACATTGTAAAATAAATCCACAAAAACAAAAAAAAAAAAACTTTCTCACCATTATTGCAAGGGGCAAGCCCCCCTGCATCCCCCACACCCCAGCTACTTAAATATACCAACTCTGAGATTGCACTACAGCGAGGAAAAGGGAAATCTCCTGTTCCACACTGTATGCAGATCTCTGTTCACAATGCTGAGATTCCGAAACTTCCATCAAATGGTCTCGGTCATATGAAATTCGATCTTTCAGAAATTCGGTATTGTGAAGTGTTCCTATATAAATATATATATATATATATATATATATATATATATATATATATATATATATATATATATATATATATATATATGGTTCCCATTCAGAAGCCTGAAACATCATAAGCCTGAAAATCAAAATCCTGAAACCAAAAGCCTGAAAATTCAGAATCCTGAAAACTCAAAATCCTGAAAGCCCAAAATCCTGAAAGACCAAAATCCTGAAACTCAAAATCCTGAAAACACAAAATGGACATACTGATGTCATTGTGGCTTTGCTATTGTTAGCCCTGTGGTGTTAGGTCATGCGTTGGGGTCAGGTAAGTGTGCGGTTGGTTTTATTTTAGGGTTAGGGGCGGTTTAAGTGAGTTAGGGTTAGGGCGCAGGTTAGGCATGTATGCAATAGTGACAAATATTGGGGTTAGGGGCGGTTTAAGTGAGTTAGGTTTAGGGCGGGTCAGGTGAGTGTGCGATAGTGACGGACCTTAGGGTTAGGGTTAGGGTCAGGGTCAGTTGGTAGATATTAGTGTCTTTATAGTGACATATTAGCATTATTTGTGTTTTCAGGATTTTGAGTTTCAGGATTTTGGTCTTTCAGGATTTTGGGCTTTCAGGATTTTGAGTTTTCAGGATTCTGAATTTTCAGGCTTTTGGTTTCAGGATTTTGATTTTCAGGCTTATGATGTTTCAGGCTTCTGAATGGGAACCATATATATACATATATATATATATATATATATATATATATATATATATATATATATATATATATATATATATATCTATCTATATATATATATATATATATATATAAATATATATATATATATATATATATAGTTCCCCTTCAGAAGCCTGAATGATCATAAGCTCAAAATTCATAAGCCTGAGACCAAAAGCCTGAAAACACACAAAATACACATACTGACTTTAATGTGGCTTCGCTATTCTTAGTGCTGTGGTGGAAAGTTACGGGTTGGGTTCAGGTAAGTGTGCAATTGTTTTACATTAGGGTTAGGGGCGGGTTAAGTGAGTTAGGGTTATGGCGCAGGTTAGGTGTGTGCGATAGTGACAGACTTTAGGGCTAGGGGCGGTTTAAGTGAGTTAGGGTTAGGGTGCGGGTTAGGTGAGTGTGCGATAGTGACGGACCTTAGGGTTAGGGTTTGGGTTAAGGTAAGTGGTAGATAGCAGAGGCTTTGTACTGGCATATTAGCATTATTTGTATTCTGTATGTTTTCAGGCTTTTGAGTTTCAGGCTTTTGAGTTTTCAGGCTTTTGATTTCAGGCTTATGAATTTCGAGCTTATGATCATTTAGACTTCTGAAGGGGAACCATATATATATATATATATATATATATATATATATATATATATATATATATATATATATATATATATATATATATATATATATATATATATATATATATATATAGTTCAGTAGATTGACTTACCTGAACACCGAAGCCCAAATATCCAAGATGAAAGCACCAAACAGATCAAAAGTATATATTTTATATATATATATATATATATATATATATATATATATATATATATGTGTGTGTGTGTGTGTGTGTGTGTGTGTGTGTGTGTGTGTGTGTGTGTGTGTGTGTGTGTGTGTGTGTGCACGTCTGTGTGTGTGTGTGTGTGTGTGTGTGTGTGTGTGTGTGTGTGTGTGTGTGTGTGTGTGTGTGTGTGTGTGTATCAACTCACATATGTCTTTGCATTATCTCCCTGGCAGTCTTTTAAGTATTTCATCTGCATGATAAAATCATTAGCAGTAATTTCTATTAAAAACTTCATATTCCCAGCTTGTATAACCAAGAAAATGCAAGGCACAGTATGTGGCATTTTTGGGAATGGAATGATTTTATGAGAGAAAAGTTAAAAATGCATTATTAATAAACAAAAATGTAACTTACAGTAGCTAAAAAATGAATACAGACTAAACAGTGAAAGCAGTGGAAATGATTACTGAAATGTATGTCCATAGAGCAGTCCATAGCTATTAGGTTTCTGACTGGATTCCAAGATCTTTAAAAAGGCATTGGAGAATGGATTGTTTACTGACACCTCCATAGACTAGTAGTACCATAATGGTGTTATATTCCTATACAACACTGCACCAAACCACCACTGTAATCTAATGGTCTTGGTTGTCTCTATAAATATATTAAAGCAATTTAGCTGACCCACGTACTGGACATAGAAAATTAACATGCATAATGTCTTGCAGAATTCATGCCACTCAGTAATGCTATACTCTATATGGTTCACTGGTAAGGAGCTTGATATCGAACTGCGAAATGCTTTCTGTCATTATGCAGAGCTGAATGTGTTACTAGAAGAGAAGGAGCTGAAAAGAAAAAAACATGATCCTTGATAACTGGATAGCCCATTCAGTTTTGTATATTAAAGTCTGCCTTTTTCAGGCACATATACCAGGATTCAGAAACAGGCCCAGTCATGAGTGATAAGTTGTGGCAAAAACAGCTTTTTAACATGACTGAAGGAAAGCAATAATTAAGGGACACGTTTGCATCAATAAGAAGAAGGCTCATTACTGGCTGATTTGCATGTCTTTGAATTATTCATGATTACTGCAAGTGTTAACAAGCACTTTTTTCAGCAATAATCATCACTGGAGGCCACTGTGTCATGTTGCCACAGGCACCCCTTCATTCAATCCACACACACACACACACACACACACACACACACACACACACACACACACACACACACACATACATGCACACCCTACGTGTCCCCTAACTAATCCCCTACTGTGACCACCCAGGCAGACATACACTCCTGCACACTCCTGCACACTCACCAGATACCACTCATACCTTTGCATGCACTCACACTGCAATGCTACCTGTCTTCTAAACTACCTGAAACTTACCTCTAATGCAATTTCACCCATTGACAGTAATGGGTGAGTGTGAACCTTTGGCAAGTTTTTCAGGCACAATCAACAGGATTCATAAACAGGCCCAGCCATGAGTTGTAAGGTTGTTGTAAAAAGGGCCTTTTAGCATGATTGAGGGAAAGCAATGATTAAGAGACACATTTGCCTCAATGAGACGAAGCCTCATTATTGCCCAATTTGCATGTTTCTTAATCATTCAGTGATTACTGCAAGTGTTAACATGCAGCTGCTAGTAGTGATTTATGCATCTGAGCAGCTCTAGGAATCAGTCAGCTGCATAAAGCACTTATCACAGGCATTTCCAGGGGAGAGTACATTATCATACAACTCTCTCCCAGAATTCCTCATTTACGTTTGTGGTAGGCTAGAGAATCATCAATGTGGTTGGACTATCTGTGAATCAGTAATGGCTAACAACTGCAGTAAAGGGTTTACCAGTGGCAGTAACATTTCTGAATCCCAGGATATGTGTGTCAGTCTGCACTTAGTTACGGTTTGCAAGTAATCAATGTGCCAAGTATTGCCCTGCTACAGTCTTGGAGCATATTTATGCTGTCAATTTCAGGATATCGACTACATACCTAGACCTGCAAGCCACATCAAATACTTACATGTGACTGTAAGATGTTAAGGGAATATCTACAGGAAGTCACAGAGCATGTTGTACACCAACTTTCTGGAGAGTTCAGAGTAATTATAGACCTTATGTTGGGTAGACCACATCCACTGTGTTTCTGATTGATGTAATCATCATTAGAATACTTTGTGGTATGAGAAAAGACTAAATTCTTACCAGAACTGAAGAAATATATCTTTAGAATTGACTAAAGCATTTATTTTCATGATTGTAAGTCTTTGGAAGTATAGAAGTACAGTCTGCAATCAGAAAAACTGTCTCGTCTGCAACAACCATGAATTCTATTACTTAAAGGAAAATTGCCACAGCAGATTGAAACTTTTGATGTAAACGTGATTTATTCCTTTTTGCAAGAAAAGTTACAGAGTCCATAATTCCTGTATGTTACTGGGGTAGAAGTCAAGAAAGTATTTATTTTTTTATATATTTCTTGAAGAGAAGAAAGATAAAATGGCAACCATAACTGAGCCTAAAACGAATTCACTGTTTATTTGACATTTGTTCTTTACAAGTTTACAGTGTTCGACAAAAGCTATAGATGCATTTGTTGTGTTGAAGAAAAGAGACAATGACTATGAATTTGGAGATTTTCAGAATTAATTAATAACAGAAAAGTAATGTGTAGCATAAGAAACGTTGACACAAACTTCCGATAATTGTTTAAACAGTAAGTGAAGTTACTAGCAGAAAATTAAATAATTATCCAATAAAAAGGATGGGGATAAAATTTAAATGTTAGTCAAATAAAAACACAACATTAGAAATAAATTGTGGATGGATAGGTAATAGATATAAAAGATTGCATCATATGAACATAGCCTGTAACAAAAATGGAGACCAGCGAAAAGAATATTCAGCAAAACATTAAACCTGCTGTATTATGTGGGGCTATAAACATGAGAGGAAGTACTGTCTTGCTTTTCATAAATTTCCAATTTGTGGTACAAAAGGGCATTTTCTATATATCATGGAATGAAAGTAAAGCATGTTCACAAGAATATGCATAATTTTGAACAGAAGTAGGAAAATGTGTTATCTGCTAGTGTAACTGAAATTAGGAGTCAGTGGTGTGAAGTCTGAAATTGCAATGGAAAAAATTTCTAATGAAACTGGGACTCAACTGCAGTCATGGTGCATCTTAAACACTCCACTGAAAATGAGTGAAAGTAAGAAAAGTCACTAAAAGGCATTTTTGTAGAGATGTATCTCTTACACCTCTGCTGCTTATATATACCAGTTTCAACATCAATTCTATTTTGGAAAAAGGGAAATTCCTAGCAGTCTTAATCATCTGATGCAAAACCCACCTTTATCATTTTAGTGATTACACATAAAAGTGTTAATAACCACTGAGTCAGAAAAAAAGCCTGGCATCCCCTACAGAAGTAGTCAGACAAGATTGTAAGTCAGACCATTAGAAAGTAATGCTAAAAATGAGCTGACTGATACAAACCCTGAACAGATTCATATAAAGCAATTTCAAGCTAAATAAGAGAAAAATTAAAAGAAAGAATATCTCTGAAATGTATGGATTATATTCTAATGTGACAGCGACTGAATCCTGATAGAGAGAGTACGATAAATAATGTTAAAGCTTATGCAGAAAGACCACATTAGATTAAAGACATTTTAAGAAAAGATTAAATATACAGAAGTTTGTTATTGATATGCTTGTGATACCTACAATTCTCTGAAAACTGTTACTACAACATGTAACTTGGAAATGGTGCTATAATCAGAAAATGAGTTGTGAAATGTTCAAGAAGCTAGGTGCAGAATTGCCACCATTGCAATTATATGATGTGAATAAGCCAATGGTGTTAGAAGATGCCAGTCAGAAGGGATAACAGCTGAAATCCTGCATGACAGTCAGTGGCTATGGGCCAAGAGCATTTGCTGATATGCAAAAGAAATATGAAGAAAAGGAGAACCCACTTTGAAAG
>NC_056733.1:813812474-813877474 GCF_019279795.1 Protopterus annectens
GGAAAATTACTGACCACTGTGAGTTGCCATTTTCAGAAGAATGAAACCACAGTTAATCACATGAATGTCTGCAGCATTTGGACATAGTTCAAAGGGGTCTATATTACAACAACAAATGATCAGATGATCGAACATTGTTATATCGACCCCTAAATCTCGAATACTCAAAACAGCAAACAACCAGAACAGCGATTTTTTTCCCAGGGAAGAAAAATCGCTGTTCCCCTCCTACACAAAAAAAACACTAAACACTAAATAAAGTGGGGGGGGGGCTTCAATCCCCACCCCCCCTACTTAAATATACCAACTCCAAGGTTGCATTACAGTGGAGGAAACAACACAACCTGGATGGCCAGCCCAGCGATTTCTTTTCTTGGCAAAAAATTCACTGTTTTCGCCGTTTGCTATTTTGCCGGTTCGACACTTAGTGTTCAACCTAACAGCGTTCAATCATCTAGACCTGTTCAAAGGAGCCACTTATAGTGGATGGTTGTTTTGAAACTAAACAACAGGAAAAATAAGGCACCTTTTCAATTATTGTTAATAAGAGTCTTCTATGCTATTATACATGCAAGAAAAACATTAGATCTAATACAAGTAAAGTACTACACAGACAGTAAAAGTGAAGGAAGCCAAGATTAGACCCAGGGCTGAATGGCTCTATATTAGTTGATTAAATGTTTAGTTAATCGAATAACTAAATGCTAATCACTAATAATTGAATACACAAAACCGTGAATGGCAGTTTCCACTCAGGGAAACAAGCCATTTGGCCATTGTGCAGAGTTTGCCCTTTCTTCAATGTGGAGTGAGCTCGGAGTTGGTATATTTAGTTAGGGGGTGTGTGGGGGGCACAGCCCCCCACTTCATTTGTGTTTATTTATTTATTTTTTTCATTGTGTAATGCCATTGTTTCCCTAAGTGGAAACTGTCATTTGATGTTTTGTGTGTGCGATTATTAGTGATTGACATTTAGTTATTCGTTTAACTAAACGTTCAATCATCTGATATAGACACAGCTGAACAAGTTAAGCCAACTTTTAGAAAACATTGGAAAAATCAAACAAAAAAAATCAAATCAAGCATCACAAAGTATTTTGTCACATCTGTATCATAATGAAATGGGATTCAATTTTACCTACAATAAAACATTCAGGATGAATTTAAAGGGTCGAAGAATAAAATGTCATTGTAAAATTTTAATGGTGAGATTGGCACCACAGAAGAGATGCTGATCAGATGAGACAGTGGCATCATTCCTTTATGTGGCTTATGTCAGAGCTATTTAAATGAAAATGTTCAGAGCTGCAGCAAGGATCTTGTAGAAGCTCTGTTATAGTTATGCTGCAAATGCAACCATTCACCACATGAATTTTTAGGAAGCCTTGCTCATGCAATACGTTGCTCCACCGCAATAGCATGCACCCCCATATGTTTCCCAATGTAGTGAGAGGGCAAGCCATTCGAGCATCTAGGCTTAATGCCACAGATAAAAAATTTGAGGATGAATTAAAGGAGCTCAATCATAGATTCATATCCAGAGGTTATAAACGATCATACATCAGTCCCATTTTGGAAGATGTAAAACATGACAGAGACGACAAGTTTCATCCCTTTTACTCTAACAGAGATGAGTTACCAAATAGAAAGTCCAGTAAATCAGAGAAACAGCATTTGAAGTACTCCATTTTTTACAGCAATGATAATAAATATATTATAAAGGTTATCGGTAGACACTGGCGGATTCTTACAACGGATAGTAGGATTAGTAACATAGTAGATATGCAGCCAAATTTCAGGCGCAAGAACAAGAAAAATACTAAGAGAATGTTATGTGGTAATAGAAATTATGACAAGAAAATTAATAAGATTTGTGTTAGAGAATTTTGCACAAAGCCTTGTAAAGCTTATAGTTACTGTTCCTATATTAATAATAGTGGACACTTCATCCACCCAGTTACTATGAAGCAGTTTAAATTTTATGTGCATGCGGATTGTAACAGCATTAATATAGTATATTTAGCTCAGTGCAAAGTTTTCCAAGTCTTCTATGTTGGAAAGACCAATAGAAAACTGAAAGATCACATTAGAGAGCATCTTTACAGTATTACCATGCACAATGTGAACAATGCACTTGCCAAACATATAGCTAACAGCTCTTCTGAGCATCATTTTAATTTTATGGTCATAGAAAAGATCAAGGACAGTGAACACAAGGGAGATATTTCTAATTGCACAGAAGAACAAGAAATAAAATGGATTACTAGACTTAGGGCAGCCACGGTGGTGCAGTGGTTAGCATTGTCGCCTCACAACAAGAGGTTCTCCAGTTCAATCCTCAGCTGGGGTGCCTTCTATGCGGAGTCTGCATGTTCTCCTTGTGGTTGCGTGGGTTTTCTCCGGATGCTCCGATTTCCTCCCACATCCCAAAGACATGCTACAGGTGGATTGGACACTCTAAATTGGCCCTAGGTGTGAGTGCGTGTGTGTTTGTGTGCCTTCTGTGGAAGGTTGGGAGCCGGACTGGCAACTCGACACTGTAAAACTCCACTGCCGATCATGAGTGGACAGGTGATCTGCTGTGGCAACCCCTAACTGGGAAAAGCCAGAAGAAGACTCGACTTAGGGTGGATGGCAAAATGGGTCTGAATGGATATTTGCCACTCAAGCCCATTTTAAAAAGCAGACCATTATTTAAAGGAAAATGTGTATATATCAGTGTTTCAAAATTCACACATTTATATCACATACACCTTTTTACATGGGTAGCCACATATGCACTAATGTTTTATATTTATTACTTTTATGTATATGTATATATTTTGTTCTTACTGATGCAGTATGAGGCACATATCTTTTCTCTTTGGGATGGTGTTACCCTTTTAAGAAGTGTATTTTACAATGGCCCTTTTAAGAAGTTAAGTTATTGAATGATGTAATGTGTTTTACTTATTGTCATTGGCTCTTGCAGTTTTAAAAGTTTTATATAAGACACACTTGGAAAAAATGGTGTATTAAGGTCTGATGAAGAGGGTATTTCACTCGTGAAAATATGCTTACCTACTTGTGTTTGTTATTTTAATAAACACTGGCAGTGTTTCAAACTCCATGCTGGATTTTATTTAGCATTAATCATAAAAACATAGTCATAGCTGCTCTTTACATACCACCTGGAAACAGTATCCCCATTTTAGAAGGTATAGTTTCCTGGTTCTCATCCAACATTTCTAATGAAACAGTCATTCTGGGAGATGTTAACATCAGCTGGTCTTCTATACACTTTGCCACTACCTCACATAATTTAAACCTATATGGTTTCTCTCAATTAATCAACTCCCCTACCTGACCCACTAAAGGCAACTCCTCTGGCATTATTCTGGACTGGATAGTAGTCTCCCACCCTAACAAGATCTCTGAAAATGGCATCCTACCTGACTCTCTTAGCGACCACCTACCTGTGTGTGCAGTTCGCTCCCCATCTCCCCTACACTTTCTACACAATTATATCACAGCCTGCACCCTCACTAATTTTAACCTTCAGTCCTTCTCTGACTGCTTAAAAGAAATTAAATGGAGTCCTATGAAAACTCTTCCCCTTGATGACATTGTCAATTACTTTAATTCTCTATTCACCAATACATTAAATAGCTTTGCCCCTATTAGAACTAAAAGAGGGAAATCCAAAACTGTCCCCGGCTCTCCAAAGACACCATAATACTTATGCATACCCGGGATAAACTCTGGAACCTCCACCAAAAACTCAAAACGCCACAGTCTCTGAATCAATATAAACAATTGTGCAATATGGTAAAAAAACATATTGGCTCTGATTGCAAATCCTACTACTCAAAGCTTCAAAATAATTATAAAACTAACCCCAAGAAATTCTGGAGCAGTATCACTGCCCTCTTCAAACCTGGCAGAAAAATACAACTCCTGTCCTAACCCTAGTGCTCCTGACAATGCCATAGCTACCACTTTTAACTCCTTCTTCATTGACTCTATAGCCAAACTTACATCTTTCACTGTGAATTCTATAACTTATTCTGCCCCTCTCTCCCTCAACCCCTCTCCATCTACCACCAATTCCACCCCCTCCCTCATCCTCAAACTTATCCCTGTCAACACTGTTAAAAAAAACTTCTCAAAAAACTAAAACCTTGCACTAACATCCCTGATAACCTACCATCAAACTTTATAAAATTAGCTGCTGATGGCATAGCCCTTCCCATCTGCATTCTCATCAACTGTTCCATCCAAGAATCTTATGTACCCCTCCTTTGGAAAAAAGCATTCATCACCCCCCTGCACAAAGGAGGAAGCAGCACTAACATCCCCAACTTCTGCCCCATAGCCATACTCTCTCTATCTCTAAAATGCTTGAAAAATGCATCCACCAACAACTTATATCCTTCTTCTTAGACAATAACCTCTTGTCTCTTACACAACATGGATTCAGACCCCACCACAGTACCTCCACAGCCCTCTTATCTTTCCTGGACATTATCAACCAAGCCCAAGACTCCAGTAATGTTGTATCCTCCCTATTCTTAGACCAATCTAAAGCCTTCGATACCATTTCCCACAACTTACTATTGTCAAAGCTCTCATACCTTAACCTTTCTCCCCCAACTATCGATTGTTTTTTCTAGTTACCTTTCAAATAGGCAACAGGCCATTAAATGGAACAACTGTACCTCTTCCTTCCTTGACACCCTCACAGGAGTACCCCTATTCAATATCTTCAGTTACAACTTCTATCAGTGCATCCCTAATGCTAAACTCATCCAATATGTGGATGACTCTACTATCATCTGCTCTGCTGAATCTGTCCCTAAACTTATGCAAATAACTCAGATAGCCTTTAGTATTACTGAGAACTGGATGCTAAATAACCGTCTAGCCCTTAATGCAACAAAAAACAAACTTATGATCTTTACCCCATCTAACAACGTCACAATAAATTAAAAACTCTTTCTCTATAAAAAGCCAAAGCATGACCACTATTGAAGTAATCCCTTACACAAAGCTTCTCAAAGTCTTTATTAACGAACATCTAAAGTTTGACATTCACCTTCAAACCAACATCAAGAAAACCCACCAGAAACACGGCATGCACTACCGCTATAATTGCTATCTAACCTCCTCAACTAGGCTTACCCTCTCTGCTACCCCTCTCTCCAGTACGGAGCATCTATTCTCACCAACAATCAAACCCCTCTCACAGCTAAACTGGCATCCTGCTACAATAAAATCTCTACGTTTGCTACAAATTCCAAATCTTCCTCTCACCACTGCATCTCTTTACACTCACTGAATTGGTTAGAGATTTCCAACCATCTCTCTTTCATTCAAGTCTCTACTGCCCATAAACTTATTTTCAGTTCTTCCCTCTGCCCTTCCCTTTCCTCCATCCTTACCATGCTCCTTCCTGCCTGTTCTCTCAGATCCAGTAATCAGAACCTGCTTGAACTGCATAAACCTTTACGTACCCCTGGCCAATCTTTTTTAGCCTTCTCTCTTGTACGAAAATGGAACTCTCTTTCTCCCCATATTTGGACTACCCAAAATCTTTCTGCCTTTAAAACCCTACTCCACTCTCATCTCTCCTCAACCTGGGAATGCTCCTCTGCTCCCACCCCTCCTAAACTTCCTCTACATCCATTTTGCAATCAAACTTCACTTCTTAAAAGTGCTAGCTTTCCCCCTACTGTACTTCTCCCCACTTTGTCTCCTCTAATCTCTCCATATAACTCTCTACCTCTTATCTCCTCAAGAATCTTATTAACCTCTCAGTGTTGGTGTCTTTATATTGTTTTAAATTCCATAATAGCTATGTTATTCTGTGTAAAAATGTATAGAATCCCAGTGACTGTAGTCACAACAATTTCTTGTATTAATTGTTTTTACCGCCAATATATATATATATATATATATATATATATATATATATATATATATATATATACACACACACACACACACACACACACACACATATATATATCTATATATATATATATATATATATATATATATATATATATATATATATATATATATATATATATATATATATATATTGGAGCTTTTCTCCCTGGGCCTCCATTGAAAAAGAGCTCACTATGGCCCAATGGACTTTTCCGGTTAACAAACTATAAATAAATAAAATGAGACGTGGAAATATGATGACAGGTGTAGATATGATGAGATGAGGAAATATGATGAGAGGTGTAAATATGATATGATGTGGAGATGTGATGACAAGTGTAGATGTGATGAGATGTGGAGTAGATATGATAAGATGTGGCGATATGATGAGAGGTGTAGGTATGATGTGTAGATATTATGAGATGTGTAGATATGATGCCAGCCAATCAGTTAATTCAGAGGGACAATCACCTTGCACAAAGAAAATTTTATTTATTTATTTATTTATTTAGTTATTTATTTAATTTTGTTTTTACTATTTGTTTACTTGGAAATTCCTACTGGGACAGAGCCCATTTTCAGCAGAGACCTAGAGAGAAATGCTCCAGATGCATGCCTATGGAATGTGGGAGGAATCCAGAGCAGGAAACTCATGCAAATGCAGGGAGAACCTGCAGACTCTGTACAGAAGGCACCCCAGCTAAGAATTGAATTGGAAAACCTCCTGCTGTGAGGTTACAATGCTAACTGCTGCACCATTGCATCATCCCTGATAAGATGATATAATCTATAATTTGAATGGAGCAACTCTATTTGGCAAACTAGGTTTCAAGTCAAGCTGCCAACAGCATGATCTCTACCATGGCAGTAGAACCATCGCTACTTTGGTCCACTCACATTGGTCTTAAAAGATGTAAAAGGCTTGTATTTTTCTGCTACCATCACTGAACCCAGAATCCTCTCTGGCCATCTCCCAAGTATTCACTCCTCAGTGGTCTCTGTCCATTTGACATCTAACCCCCTACTGTAATCTGAACTGGGCCCTTCTGAAAGAAACATTATATGAAGATTATAAGGCATACATGCCATAGTGCTACAGTGAGTGGAACAGGAGCAGGCAGGGTGACTGTCATAATGTAACTTGCAGTAGATTTTTGCTTTTAATATCTCTGTCCCTTATATCACACACTAGGTGTGTAATGGTACGTCCAGGAAAATGTTCCTACCTATATCATGACATGTCCTTTATTTTCCATCTCCACCTATACTGCAGAACCTATATCTAAGAATATCTCTGGTATCACTGCCAATGCTTACATCTGAATAACTTGCCTGCAGTATGCCCCCGCCCCTGGAATAGGTGAGTAGATATTGCCTGATTCCTTTTTCCCATCATTAACTTCTCCAGTACCGGAGCTGCTAACCAAACCTGGGTCATATAGGTCACAGTCAGGGCTGCATCCTTGTGCACCATGGTGCTGAACTCAAAATATCTCACATCCGGTACCAGTTCTGCATGAGATATCTTACAGCACAGTAACCCCAGGTCAGAAAATGTCAAAAACTTTAGCAACAAGATAGTTTTTAACAAGAACACAAAACAGAAAACTGAAACAGTAAAAAATACATAAGCACAAACCCACAAAAGAAACTTAAAACTTAACTGCACAAGAATGCATAATGAAAAGCTTAAAATACTTCCAAATTATGAAGAAATGCATTTAAAAATTTGCCAGATATAAGAGCTTGTATTGTTGTTCATAAAGGAAACTTCATCAAAGTGCAAACATTTCATTATCGCTGGCAAATGCCGTATGAAGTTGTTAATAGTCACTGAAGTATAGCTTGTAACCTAGCATTATAGGGCAAATAACTCTCAACATTAACTGGCCTTAAATAAGAAAAATGATTGGCGACTTACAGAAAAGTTGTAAAGAACAGAAGATATCGACAAAATCTATAAATACTATATGTCGTCTTTTGTTTTCTGTGAGAAAAAGGTCAGACAAACGTGGACTTTCTGAACTCTCTGGACTTTCACTGCTGTTTATCCTTGTCATGGAAATCTATAAAAAATATCAGTCTGAAGAAAGCAGGTTCTAAAGTTTCTTTATTGAAATGTCTTGAAAAACAAGCATCTAGAGGCCTCGAGGGGGGCTTTATCAGTTCTCTTGTTTTCAGCAGCACAGAGCCCCAATGGTAGCACCCATAACATATTTGGAGGGTCATTACATATCTTTTGCTTACTAGAAGTTAATTAAAGAAAATCTCTGTCTAAACCTTGCCAATGTTTTCTATATTTTACTTGCATCACATGTAGGAACAGCTTCTGTTCTGTGGTGCTTATCTTACAAAGTGGAGGTCTAGAAAGATAAATGACATTTTAATGTATATGGCTGAGTAATGTTAAACAGTTCAAAAGGAGTTTTCCTCCCAAAGATAACTGTAATAACAAAATAAAATCAGTCTTTGTCTTAACCTCCTTCCAGGCTTAGCTTATGTGTTTTTTATATCAAAACAGCTTCTAGAAGCTCTCTGCTAGCATGGATTTCTATCTGCATAAACTTCACATCTCAGGAACAGAATAAATGAAATAATTTCGCAACTCGTACATAATGTCCTAGTGGACAGATATTACATTTATTTCCATCTTGTACACTTTTTGTTTTCTGAAGCAGATGATATCTCATTTGTTTCACTGTAAAAAGTGCAGTCATTTTATTTAACAGATTCGTAAAGTGTTTTATAAGTAAATTACACTTCAGTCATTTTATTTAACAGCCACATAAATTGCTTTATAAGGAAATGGCACTAGATAAAGATTTACTCAGCTGGCTGTAAATCTTTTACTTATTTATTTATTCATTTATTTATTTATTTATTTATTTATTTATTTATTTATGTAGGCAGTTCAGTGTCATGTAATTAGCATAACAATTTGATGCGAAAATCTTATTTTACACAATTTATCAGTTTTCTAACCAGAATAATGCAAAGAATGTCATTAAAATGTTTCTTCTGAACCAGTAAAGTAACATATTTAAACATGTTTAAAAAAAGACTTTGCTGGGTGAAATGAAAGTCATATTGTAACTGTGATGACCTGTTCAGACACACTGGGCAAAATTCAGAAAGGCTGTTGTAAGGTTAAGCCCATTTATCCCTTGCAGTAATAATTTTCACTTCAGAGACAACCCTACTGTAGTGCTGTGCCACAAGGAGATGCAGTCCATGGTGGGCTGTTTCAGTGGCATACCATGAATGTTAATGAAACATTCCAGGGGAATGGCTTGTGATAATTAGTCATGTGCTCTCCCCACAGAAGTGCCTATGGTAAGCATTTGACCAGCAGAGTAATTCAGATCATTGCTCAGCTACATAAGCTATTTCAGTTGGTTATGTTAATGAGCACAGTCAAATGTCCACATTTGACCATTTCTGCTAGTAGGTGAGATCATGTAATAAGTGAATGCAAGGGAGGTTAGCATGAAGGTAGTAACTGAGGGAGGTCATTCAGAGGACAAATAAAGTCTTCCAAAGCCAAATTTGAGGTACGTTTGGCCTCCCAGGCCAAGGAAAACCACAAAGCATTCTTTAGCTATGTCCGCAACCTCAAAGGCAATACACAGTTGTGTGCAGAGCTCATTATAAATGGAACCACCTATACTGAACCAGAAGATATGTATATCAAACCTCCTGGCTGATAAATTCAGCTCCAACTTTACCCATCTCTCCTTCCCTCGGTAAATATCATCAGATATAACTCCCCTTACTATCACTAGGGAACATGCTTTCTCTCTCTCTCTCTCTCTCTCTCTCTCTCTCTCTCTCTCTCTCTCTAAGAGTAAGAACACTGCATCAGTGGGCCTAGACAATATCCCAGGATGCCTTCTAAACAGCATGAAACATGACTTATCAGAGCCTTTGGAATTACTATTTTACTCTATCCTCCAAACAGGTTTCTTGCCTCATGAATTGAGAAAGGCAAAAATCATCCCTCTGCACTAACAAGGGCCATCTACAGACCCTAGAAACTACAGACCCATAAGTCTCACTAGTCTTATATGTAAAGCCATGGAAAGAATTATCAAGGAGATGATCAATAGAGCTAGTAAATCTCCAGACACTGGACCCAACCCAGTTTGGTTTCGTCAAGGGCAGATCATGACTACTCAACCTGGTGGACTTCTTTGAGAAGGACACCAAAGCAATGGATGAGGACAAAATTGTTCACACTGCCTACCTTTACCTGGCCAAGGCATTTGACACAATGCCCCACTCAAACATTGTTGAAAAACTCAAAAGGTTAGGTTCAAACCTGTATGTCACCCAGTGGATAGCCAACTGGATCACAGACAGGACCCAGGAAGTTAGAATTGGGGAGTCCACCTCTACAAGGAGGCCAGTTACAAGTGGAGTCCCTCATGGATCAGTGCTCGGACCACTCCTTTTTGGCATTTACTTATCACAAGTCAAGGCCAATGTCAGTGGTCTCTGGCTGACTACATTTGCAGATGATTGCAAATTAGCAGCTGTCATTGAATCTCACACTGACACAAATGTTCTCCAGGAAGGACTGACACAGACAAAAAAACTGGTGTCAAAGCCTTGGACTAAAACTAAATGCCAAAAATGCATAACAGTATCCTTTGGGAAGTCATCCATCCCTGGTAGCTATCGTATTGACAACACACCCCTTAGATATGACCCAGTAGTCAGGGACTTAGGGACACACATAGATAGTAATCTAGCCTTTGACCATCATGTGTCTACAGTGGTGAGAAAATCATTCTATGTTGCACAACTTATAACCAAAGGTATGGCATCTAAGTTCGAGGAAGTCATTGTTTCACTGTATTCGACATTTATTAGACCTATCATTGGCTACGATGCCACCTTTGCTATGTACCTAATCAGGCATATCCAACAACTGGAATGCCCACAGAGGTTCCTCACTAAAAGAATACAGGACATAAATAAAATATCCTATGAAGACTGCCTCAAGGCCTTATCCCTGTATTCTGTCTCCTACAAGATTTTGAAGGGAGATCTATGCCTGGCATACAGGGCATTGTCAGACCCCGGTCTGATGGACCTCCTGCATATCTACAAAACAAACAACACTAGACTTACCCATACTAAAGGCTTAAACCTTGCCTGTGATATAAATAGGACTTGCTGTAGAGATAGGTATGTATCCCAGAGACTACCCCGTCTATGGAACAAGCTCCATATGAAGTAGAGTTCCTGTCTAACCCAATTCAAGTGCAACTTGGACAATTGGATGGGAAACCAGAAATTCATCCCTGGTTTGGCACCTATATCCCTAATGGACACAGGTAACCTGTAAATGGTTCATCTCCAGGCCCTTGCTTACACTTATCAAGGGTATCAGAACTTGTCTGAGATTTGGGATGCATGGCTAGGCTTAAGAAGGCACTTGTAGTCGTTAGTCTAGTAAACACCTGAACCTATGAACCATATATATGCATGGCCACATGCATGAGCATTTGCAGAGGGATGACTGGTGTTAGTCAAATGTGTGTCTTTGTGTCTGTGTTTCAGCCTCATTGTCACGGTAGGTGGGGTTAGTTAGGAGGTATATAGGGTAGGGGTGTGTGTGTGTGTGCGTGTGTGTGTGTGTGTGTGTGTGTGTGTGTGTGTGTGTGTGTGTGTGTGTGTGTGTGTATGTGTATGATTGTATATGAATGTGTGAATGTGTGAGAAAGGGGGCTCTCATTACTCTACCCTCACCTAGACTAATGAGAAAATCCTAAAATTTTGGGTGGGAGGAACACTAGACACTGGGAATATGATTTGTTTCATGCTCCAAAGGCACTTTTAAAGACAATAGGGGAGATTTTGCAGCATGAAAGACAAGGGGTAGGGGGAAACCTAGATACCAGGGATGTACTTTATATCATGCTCTAATGACATTTAAAAGTATCAGTGATGCAACAGAGAGCATGCGCGCCTTTGGTGCAGAAGGCTGTGGGTTCTTTACACACATAAGTTAGATCAGTTGCTGACACTGTAGTGCAGCATTGCATTTAGGGGGGATGCTTCAATCCTGAGTGCGCCATCCTTCAGATGAAATGTTAAAGTGAGGCTCCATCAGTTTAAGTTGGTGGTAGCTCAGGTGGATGCAAATGATCCCATGGCATCTATCAAAAAGAGTAGGGGCCCTTTTATTTAACACAACATAAAAAATATTACTTATACATTTACATATGTGCAAAATGTACATATTTACAGGTGCATATAAACACATTTCTATTTTTATCATCGTTTTTTCTTATAACATCCTCATTGTTGTTCTTCTATAATTGACCCCCACTCTTTGTTCCAAAACGATAATCTATTTTTTAGCAAAAAGACCCACTTTATCCACCACAGAGTTTGTAAAAAATATTTAATAACAGAAACAAAACAAGGATAAGTTCTCCCAAGCCGTAGCTCTTCTTCAGATCCATGAAATCAAAACATTTCACCAGATTAAAATACTAACAACAATCGATAACATTGTTAATACCAGCAACTCCCCATTGAAATTTAACAACTGAATATAACTGGTCAGCAAAATATCAAATTAGCCAACAGTATCTACCATTGTTGTCTACTCCCCTTCAAAATTGGTTTCAGTGGCAACACCACATTCAAACCAGGGGCACAGTCTGCTTGCAAATCAGCTATCCATTTGACCTCATTTAACTCAGTTTGTAAACATAAATCACCACTTCTTATAGTAGGTTGCTGTACATAAAAAAAAACATAAAAACAAAATAATGATCTGAGTAGGACTTAATATGTTGTGCTAAAGCATTGTGTGTTGCCCCTGACCTCATATCCCTTGCATGTTGTAAAATATGTTCTTTCAACATGCGATTGGTCTTACCGACATAAAAAGAGATGCTTCGCACACACCACTAAATACAACAAATTTCTCATCCTATAATCAGCATATACATTCAAATTATAAATCCGTTTACTAACCAGATGTTGGAAGAAGTTGGACTTATCAATAAAACTACACCCTTTGCAACCTCTACAAGAGAAAGTGCCCACTCTACTGGACTTAATCATACCAGGGACAGTAGAATACAAGAACGAATCATTACAAAGAAGTCTTTACAGATTCAATGCATTTTTATAACTAAATGATGGAGTTGGGCCTACTATAGTTATAATTTTATCATCGGAATGTAAGATCTTCCAGTTGTTTTAATCACATCACGGATCTTATGCATGTCACTGTTATACCTCATGACCACCCTTGGGTGTCCAGATCATTGCCTTGAAAAAATAGCAGGAAGCTGTCGATTCATTTGTGAAACTGAAACATCATGATCTCCAGATACTCTAATAATCCTAGGCTTAAACCATTCAACAATCGCATGTTGAAAGAACATATTTTATAACATGAACAGCTGATTTGCAAGCTGACAGTGCCCCTGGTTTGAATGTGGTGTTGCAGTTGAAACCAGTTTTGAAAGGACGTAGACCACAACGGTAGTTACTGTTGGCTAATTTGATATGTTACTGACCAACTATATTCACTTGTTAAATTTCAGTGGGGAGTTGTTGGTATTAACAATTTTATTCGTTGTTACAAGTATTTTAATGTGGTGAAGTGTTTTGAATTCATGGATCTGAAGAAGAGCTACTGCTTAAAAGTGCTTATCCTTGTTTTGTTTCTGTTATTAAATATTTTTTATGAATACTGTGTTGGATCGAGTGGGTCTGCTTGCTATTTTACATGTCCTCTACCACTACGATTCATTGGTTCTCTTGTGTCTGGTTTTGTTTGTTTGGATAATCTATTTTTTGCAGTTTATCTGCCAATATCCATCCATTCATCCATCCATCCATCCATCCATCCATCCACAACACCTTTTCCCATTTTTGCACATGGGTTCATTAGTGACAATCATCCATAGTTAAGGTTCACACTGCTGGGTGGACATTTCATTCAATTTTCATTCCAAAGAACCCATATTCCATGAAATAAATTCTTATCTTCCCATCTCACATATTCCTTCTTCCTGATCTTATATCCATACATAAACATAATCATATTCATATCTATATTGTCTTTGTCATTAATATTCTCAAAAATGCTTTCTTCACAAAGCTTTTTCCAGAGTTTGCACAACTGTTTCTACACTTTTATTACTCTTTTACATTAAAAAAGCATGCTCTGTTGTCTTCTCCTCCCCACAAAATAAACACAATCTTTCAACTTTCTGTTTATATGGCATATTCCTGTTTACTGGTAATTTATGTATTACCATTCGCCGTGGGAAATCCTGACACTGTACTATCTTGCTACACCACTTTTTCCTCACTTTAATAGCTTCAATCACTTCTGGTAAAATTTCCCATAGATTTACATAAAACATTGTTTCATCACATTATTGTACCACATCCTTCCATCTTTCTCTGTATCATCAGTTTTTATTTTCCATATCAGTATTGTTTCTTGATATTTTTTTAATTTCTTCATTTACATATTTCACTTTTTCTTAATGTTGTCATCTTTTAGAACTTTTTATACTTATTTTTAAATATTCTCTCTATTAATTTCTCATTCTCTTCTTTTTCCCACTTTAATATTCTACACAAGCTTAAAAAAGCAGAATAAACAAGTGGATTTAGTAACCCCAATCCCCTTAATCTTCACTCACATACAACATACTTCTTTTCACTGGGTTTAATCTTGAACTCCATATGAAAGAATACACCAGTTGCACAATTTCCTTTTCATATTTTTCTAGGATCGTGTATATATTTGACATATATGCTATTTTTCCCATTAGTACAGAATTCACCAGATAAATCCTTTTCCTGAGTGCTAATCTCTATGTCCTCCACAGAAGACATATTTCTTTAATTTCTTTTATCAAATCCTCAAATTGCATCATAACTACATCATTTTTCTCAAAGTTTTTCCCTTGCAAAGACAATTTATTAATTGAAAAATGTGCACACACACACACACACACACACACACACACACACACACACACACACACACACACACACACACACACACACACACACACACGGAAACTTCACCCCATCACCAAACTCTTACTTTCATCTTTATTCTCATTTCCTTTAAACTTCCATTCAAATAAAGCAGCACATCCATACTTTGTTGCTAGCAATTACAACTATATTGTCTCTGTATGTCAAAACTACTGCAATCTAACCTCCTTTTACGTCACATATCTAGCATCTTTCATTTTACAAGCTACTTCACTCACTATCACATTAGTTACCAATGCAAATAATATTTTGCTCATGGGGCATCCTTTTCTTATACCACACTTCATGCATACCTCTTTACTCAGCCGCACATTCCCTTACACTCTCACTCTACTATTTTGATACGCTGACATAAAAACTCTGCCAATTCTATTGCCTATTCCATACTTCTGCATAACATCCCACAAAGCATTATGTCTTACTGTATCAAATGCCTTGCTAATATCACCTAGCATAACTTTCACAACATCCTTTTTACTTATAATATCGTCCTCAATTTCTCTAACAACCAGTAGCAATTCTTGACATCCCTTACCTTTTATACCATACATTCTTTCTTCCATAATACTCCTCATCCTTCCTCCTATTCTCTGTATTTTCCTCATAAAAAATGTTATAATCTGTGTTATTTGGTGTGATGGAGCTCCATTTATATTCCAATCATCTCATCTTTCTTTCATATAAATTTTAATATCCCACTACACAACTATTCTTAAAAAAAAACCTACTTTCACCATTCATTCAGTACATTTACAGAATAATCTCTTTGCCAGTTCATTAATTTCTTACACATTCCAGCCCTATACCATCTAGACCTGATACTGAATCAGCATGCACTTTTCTAAGTACTTCATACAGTGCTTAACAGCAGTAAAAAAGTTACAAATTTCAGTTTATAGTATGTGTGCAACTCAGTATATGTGAATGATACATATATATCTACAAATGCCACTTTATTTTGCATTGTGGCTAAAAATATTTTATTCTTCAAGTGTGTGGGTGTGCGCATCTTATGGCTATATACCAGCTAATTGCATGTAGAGACAGTATGTGTATATGGGTTCATAGGTATGCAAATGCCTTAAGGAAACTAACGCAGAATATGCATACATACCACACACAAAGTGAAAGAAAAGGACATCTCAAAACTTTCTAATCCTCTGATATGCTCTGTTCCTCTTCTGAGTTGCTCCAACAAATTATATTAATGTAGCTTTATGTCCTAGTTACTCCTGCAATGGAACAGTCTGTTGAGTGGAATACATCTGGTGTCTAATCAGGAAAATACAACAACTGGAATGTCCACAGAGGTTCCTCACTAAAAGAATACCAGGCACAAGTAACATGTCCTATACAGACTAACTCAAGGCCCTATCCCTTTATTCTGTCTCCTATAGACTGTTGAGGGGAGATCTATGCTTTGCATACAGGGCATTGTCAAACCCCACTGTGATGGACCTCCTGCATATCCACAAAACAATCAGCACCAGAATTACCCATTCTAAAGACTTAAACCTTGTCTGATATAATTAGGACCTAGTGGAGAGACAGGTTTGTATACCAGAGACTACCTTGTCTCTGCAATAGGCTCCCCATCCATGTGAAGCAGAGTTTCTCCCTAACCCAATTCAAGTATAACTTGAACAAATGGATGGGGAACAGGAAATTCATCCCTTATTTGGCACTTATGTCTCTAATGGACACTGGTACCTGTAAATGGTTCATCTCCCAGGCCCCTGCTTGTAAATGTTTCATCTCTCAAGCCTCAGCTTACACTTATCGAGGGTAACAGAACTTCTCAGAAATTTGGGATGCATGGCTAGGCTTAAAAAGGCCTTTATAGGAGGTGGGAATTTTTGCACATTCCGTTATCATGGCATGTATTATGCAGCATTTCTAAGCTGAGCTGCACTGCAAAGCTGGGCACAGACAGTGGTTTCCTTCTGCTTCATATGTGTTGTTAGATTTAGTTTGAGTATTTAATACCATGGAAACAAGCTTGGGCTTCTTTCAGAATAAGTCTTTGTGGAGTATCATATAAAAGACTTACTATCAGCGTCTCGGGAATGTAAGCATTTAATGACCAATAAGAATCCTCATTTCAGAAATGACACCACTTGGGCAGCAAGTTGCAAGCTTTGTGCACAGTTACCAAACCCTTGCAAAATGATCTGGAATCATTTTTAATGCACCCTTATTTGGTTGTAAGCAAGAACATCCTGATGACTAGCATTTTAACAAAATAAGTGCAATGAGTAGTAGACTGACTTTCTTCATACTAGCCTATATTAGAAGCAGTGCCATCATATAGTACCAGTGTCATTGTACAGTACTGAGTTTAAAATGCAAGCATAATGTGCTAAGTCTGAAATAAAAATCTGACATGCCTCTGAAAAAAGGCTGTAGTGTTGCAAAAGTAAAACCAAAAAGACTTTTTTGTCCTAAATTATAGATACATGTTTTGAGCCTAAGATAACTCATGTATGATAGTATACACAGAAGGTTTCTAAACTATAAGCAAGGTAGCACACTGCTGTCCCTGTTAACAGTACTGTCTCACAGCTCTTTGTTCTTGAGTTTGGTTCTCAGCTCTGATGCCTTCTATTTGATGTCTACACATACTCTCTGTGTCTCCAAGGCAAGGGTATAGCCAGGCACACTCTTTGTACTCTGATGAGTACTTTTTATTTCAGAGCATCACATCAATATGGCTTTTTTCACATCATATTATATCTATAACTGACTAAATGAATGCCTCCAACCACACGTGCAATATTGCTAATCTAAAAACAATATCTTTAAGTTTTAGGGGGATCATCTGTAAGTGTTACTTACATTTGTTAAGTGCTTGGGAGGGACAGCATTTTGAGATATGTGTCCATTTTTAAGTGATAAGTGTCCAAGGTGGGGGGGGGGGTAGCACTAAGAGCTTGTGAGTACAAAACGGAATTTGCTTGCTACACCACTGTTCCAAGGGTTTTCATTGGATGCATCCTGAGTTTCCTTTCAAATGCCAAATATGTGCTGTAGGTGAATTGCCCATTCTCCATGTGTGTGTGTGTGTGTGTGTGTGTGTGTGTGTGTGTGTGTGTGTGTGTGTGTGTGTGTGTGTGTGTGTGTGTGTGTGTGTGTGTGTGTGTGTGTGTGTGTGTGTGTGTGTGTGTGTGTGTGTGTGTGTGTGTGTGCATGTGTGCATGTGTGCGTGTGCGTGTGTGTGTGTGTGTGTGTGTGTGTGTGTGTGTGTGTGTGTGTGTGTGTGTGTGTGTGTGTGTGTGTGTGTGTGTGTAAGTGTGTGCATGTGACGGTATGTGCATATATGTTCTGTAATGAGGTAATACTCCATCTGGAATTAGTTTATCTACTTTCCACCTCCTCATTACCAAGGTCTGGCTCCACCAAGACCTTTAACTAGATTAAATGCTAATAAATAAATGAATGAACGAACTCTCTATATATAGCATGGTGCTACATAAGCTTAGCTTTTGTGAAAATGAAATACTTGACCTGGCTGCTTTCTTTATAGTGTGCATTTTCTATAAAGAGGTCATAAAACATTTGAAATACTTGAGCAATGAGCGATGAAGTTAACAATGATACATGAAGGAGTATAGTCACTGGTAAGACAAATTGCTGACTCTAGAAAACTACCTGTGGTGGTCAGCTCTGTGCTTTTTATACAATAAACTGCAATCATCCCACTTGAAATCTTCCTTCTTTCCTACATTATGCTCCCCCCACCGTCCTTCCAACTTCTTCCTCTCCCACTGTTTTGCTTTTCTTTCTAACTTCCTGCATTTAACCATGACATTCAAGTACTGGTCTCAACACCCATCCATATTCTTGCCCCCTTTTATTCTGACACTACCACCTTTCATCTTTCCACCCCACTTCCTTGTTCCACTCTCTCTATAACTTACCAAACTAACTGCTATTACTACATTTCTAGACCTATATACACATTTCTTCAGCATTCTCACCACTCTGTTCTTTCCCACCTCCTGTATACTCTCCACCTATTTGAAATGCCGCATTTACTGAATTTCCTTGATTTGTACAGCAATGGTCATCTACTTAACCTAATCTCATATAAACTTTTTTGTGCTTATTATATGCTTGCTTACATAACCAATACTGAGAATTTACTACTTTGTTATCCTGTCTTCACTCACATAACATGTACTGAGAATCTATTACTGCATGTTATTTTCTTTTTATTTGCATAACCTCTATTGAGAATGTATTACTTGCTTAACAAGTACTGTGACATTTTTAATTGTATACTTTATACTGTGGAACTTTGCTCCCCGGGCCTCTGCTGAAAAGGGCGCACGCTCAGATGGACTATCCCGGTCAACAAATGTCAAATAAATAAATAAAATAAATAAATAATGTCTAGACACATGCAACTCTGACAGAGATACTTTACTAAAAGGATACAAGGCCTAAACCACAAGCCCTACATGGACAGACTAAAAGCCCTGTCCTATACTTGGTATCCAACAGACAGCTTAAATGTGACCTGTGTCTGGCATACAAAGGATCCTCTGACGCAGTACAGATACTAATATGGAATTACTGCACATCAGTGAGACAAATGGCATCAGAAATACTCCATCTATGGATCTAGACTTCTTCTGCAACATCAACAGAATGGTTTGGAGAGACAGGTATATATTACAGAGGATACCACTGCTGTGGAGCAGACTCTCTATCCACATAAAAAAAAATTATCCTTGTCCATTTTTGAGATCAACTTAGATATATGGATGGGAAACAGAAATTCTACCCCAGGACTACACCTCTCTACTAAAGGAGAGAGGCAGCTCCTAAATGCTTTATCCAATGCATGGGCCCCCTCAAATTATCTATGATATGATTCCAGTTATTATCATTAGTGGTAATATATAATTATCAACTATGGGATGGGTAAGGCCAGTCTCTTGCCAAATGGGATAGGTTCATTTGAGCATAAAAGGGAAACTGGCTAGGATTCAAATGGTCTACAAGGGCAGCTAACTTAGTATTTACTATTAAACTTACGAACGAAAAATAAAAAAACTCCTTGTATCTCTGCTAGGCTATGCAGTGTGCATCTTTAAACTCTGATGCCTTGATCTCATACAACATTTTTGACAGAAGACATTCATGAATGTAGTACTGGTATTCAAGTGCTTGATATTTTACAATAGACACACACACACACACACACACACACACACACACACACACACACACACACACACACACACACATGCACGCACACACACACACGCACGCACACACACACACACACACACACACACACACACACACACACACACACACACACACACACACACACACACACACACACACACACACCAGTTACAACCACATTCATACCAACCCAGAAAAGTGCCTTTCTGTAGGCACAAGGTTCCCACTAATCCACAATGTAAGGAATGTGCATCTACATATAAATACATATGTATTCAAATTTAAAGTTCAACATCACCACTTGAAAAAGGATAATATGACTTGTGGGGCATTCTAGGCTACTCTTTATACATACTCGCAGAAACTGCATGTCAGTCATCAATGCAGGAATGAGGAAGACTAAACTGAAGTAAAATATATCACAAACAATAGATTAAATAAAACACCACCTACTAGTTCTCTGTGGATTTCCTTGAGTTATTTATGTTTGCATTTACTGTATCACTCTAACCTTATATTTTCAGACTGTCCATGTTCAGTTCTTCTTATCTGTTTTTCTAGGTTTTTTTCTATTAGTAGTGGCTGGTGACGTCAAAGCAAGAGGAGATGCAGAAAGCAACTGAGTAGGCTTGGCTGATTGGAAAGGAGTGAGGGTCTATTATGACAGGTCAATGACCTTCAATATTCCCTGTCATCAAACAGTACATAGGGTCATTCACTTTCATCCCACATACTGTCTCAGTACCCACTCTTTGTGGCCACTTTATTGGCTATATACACCTCAGATGTCTGACTGTAATAAAATGCTAGCATTAAGTGAAATACAGCCTCAGGTAAAGAACTGCATAGCTCCCATTACACAATAGACTCTTCTGTACCTCCTAAGCACTTCCCTCCTGTCGTGCCCTTCAGTGTGGTCCAAAAAAATAAAGTTAGATCTTTTTCTTTGTTGTTGTTTGTTAACACTTTGCCTTCCTTTTTATCTTATTCCTTCCATCCTGACTGGCCAAGACTCGACTGTAATAAGTTTGGAGGAAGTAACTGAATTATTCCAGGGTACTGTGGGACACTAGATCCTCAGAGAAGTTATAGAAGTCTAGATGGTCTGAGGTGAATCTTTGATCCAGTGATGGCCTGAACAAAACCATGGATAAAAAAATAAATTCAGTGCCAGTTTTCCTTTAAAGAAGACCTAAATTGTCACTAAAGCTTAAAGTTCAACTCTAATAAAAGAGCAGTTCCCAATAAACATAGATGCCAAACATGTATTAAATTCTATCTTGGAACATAGCCTCATTATTACCCTCCAAAAAAGATAACTTTCTGAGTTTACTTCTTGTGTTATAGGTTCATAGGTTCATAGGTTGGTACTAGGCTATCGGCCCTAGGGCCTATACAAGCCTAGCCATAACAATTCCCTGGATATTTCTTCCCACAATGTTTACTTCCCTGGATCCCTGTCTAGCAGGGTGACTGATGTGATCCCCGGGGTGAATTTCCTTTCTCCCATCCAATCATCAAGGTTCTTTTTGAAGAGGGCCAAAGAGGCGCTCTGCTTGACATATATGGGCAGTCTATTCCAGAGTCTGAGGAGTCTCTGGGTCAGGAACCTATCCCTCCAGCATGTTTTGTTTATTGTGATGACAAGGTTTAGATCTCTGGGGCGTGTTGCTCTGAGGGATTGGGATTTCTTAAAGTGTAGCATGTCCAACAGCTCTGGGTTTGACATGGCCTTGTATGTTAAGCAGAGATTGCCTCGGAGTAGACAATAGGTGACAGAGTATAGCTGGATTTTTTAAGGCAGTTAGCATAGGGCATCTGCTTTAGGCCTGTGATTCTTTTAATGAGGTATTTCTGCGGCCTTTAGATGGATGGAAAGTAAAAGCACAACTAGTACAACTGCAGGCATCTGGATAAAACCTACATAGAGTACAGGGTGTACATGCAGATTCCACACAGAAGGAATCATGGCTTAAAACTCAACCAGAGAACCAAGCACTTGTGAAACAGCAATGCTGCTGGCTCTACCACTTTGCCACTGGTCAGTTACTATAACACATATACTCCCAAGATCACCACAGATAGTTTGTGTTGAAAAGTGAAAAATATTATGGCCAACTTGCTACTTTTAAATAGACTATAATACCCCCACCCCCACCCCCCCCCACACACACAAAGTCATTTTCATAGGTAAGTACTAGGTTAACTGTCCTTGTGGGCTATTTTAAACCTAACTAATTTTCCTCAAAAGTGAGAGTCAAATCCTATGTCTTGTGTCTCTGAGGTAAACACCTTAACCATTATGCCAATCCCAACCCCTAATGTAGTTTCATATATGGAGAAGGCAGGGATAGAAATACAAAGGCAAAGATGATGGCACACATTTTAGAGAATGGATTACTGTGAATTGGGAAGAGAGTCAAGGATGCGTTAGGGTACTGGTAATAAAATGAGGGGGCAAACAGGTCCGAAGAGTAGGCCAAGGATACAATAGCCAGGATTGTAGAAAATATTTTGAGGAAGGCACTACTGGACAGATGAGAATAAAGTCAATGGACCTACAAAGGATGGTGAGATTACTAATTACAGGAAAAGAAAGGATATATAGAAAGTAGAAGTGAATGAGAGGAAGTTAAAGCACATGCAGTACAAGCAGGCAATCAGAAGCTCAATAAAGGAGGTTAAGAGAAGCAAAGGCTTAAACTGAAAGAGGGGTTGATAGAAGGGGTCAAGAAGGCAAACAAAAGCTTTCCTTGGTATACAGCAGAAGTAAGGAAGGGTGGGACAGACATGGTCAGCCTGAGTAAACATGGAAAAAAAATAACATGGAAGACTGGAAAAAGCAGAGAGACTGTCAGTTTCAGATACACACCGAGGTCAGTCTCACTGCTGATGACAAAGAGTTAGGGGCAGCAGTGAAAGCTGTGAGAAAAGAATCTGAAGAAGGATTTAAAAAAGTCTGTCCAAGTGGGATGAAAAGTGTTAGCTGAGATTCAATGCAGACCAATGCAAAGTTCTGCACCTGGACCAGAATAACTTATGGAAAGTATCAGAAGGACAACTTGAACTGAAGGTACAGAGTGAAAACTGGATCAAGGAAAGTCAATAATACCACCTTATATTACAAATTCCTAATTAGTTCACATTGTCCTACAATGCAGGAAGTCCAAGGGATACTGAACAAGGAAGGAAACATTTGTAATTAGTTATTTCATCATTTTAACAAGCTGGGACCAGGGAGACAGAAGCACCAGTTTGTCAGATCTGACTCAAATGCTTTGTTGTGTTAAGTAACTTGTTTAGTCATAAAGTAGCAAACAGGATTTACAGGATTCAGACAAATGCATGTAGGCTGCACTTCATTCCTAGGTGGTTTCTTTAACTACAGCATCATACTTTCAACAGCAGTTGCTCTACAAATATAACCATTTAACCACAAGATGCTCCACTGGTAATTTACCTAATAGGGATAGTCTGAATTATTCTTTTTTTAGATGTTTTAGTGAAAGTCAAAGTGATATACTGCTGATTTAAAGAAATGCAGTTTGCACTAAGATGTATGGGAACCATCCATGCATCAGAAAGAGCCCTTTCCTATGGCTTGGGCTGGATTAATGGATGAAGCTGTCTGAAGACACATTAGCTGTGCATTAGCTCTTACAAGATCATAATGTCAAGAAGCATAAATGAGAATGAATGATGCTCGGATGTAGCAAAAAAAAAATATATATATATATATATATATATATATATATATATATATATATATATATATAGATATATATATACACATGGGTTCTGTTCAGAAGCTCAAAATACTTAAATCTCGAATTTCAGTATTTCGAAGCCGAATCCACATAATAGCGAAAGTTTAGAAGCACGAAATTCAAAACCTCGAATACCGGAGGTTTTGAATTTTGTGCTTCTAAAGTTCCACTATGGTTATGTATTCAGGTAAATGTGTGTGTGTTAAGGGGTTTGGGTAGGGTCTGTGTTGTGTGTGCGCGAAGAGAAAGTAGCTAGTGTGGTGGTGTTTTGTGTGTGTTTGTATGTAGTGCGACCTCGGAGTGAGAATATTTAAGTGGGAAGGTGTGGGGGTTGCAGGGGGGCTTGCCCCCTTGCTTTCATATAGTAGAGTGATTGTGTGTGTGTGTGTGCGTGTGTGTGTGTGTGTGTGTGTGTGTGTGTGTGTGTGTGTGTGTGTGTGTGTATGTAGTAAAACTGTGAAATTCAAAACTTCCAGTATTCGAGGTTTTGAATTTCACAGTTTTTAGTTTTCATCTGCAATGGAAATGATCCAGATTCAGGTCCAGATCTGGAAGTGTGTAGTAGTGTCTAGCAGAAAAGTACAGAGTGATATTTAAGCCAGTACCCATTCTATTGTGTGAAGTGTTTAGTGTGGAGGCATAGCTGGAAGAAACTGAGTGGGGCATCAGACTTGCACAAAAAGCAGGTGGAGTGGAATGACAAGGTGTATTGTGAGTGCACCATACCTCTATGCAATACAAAGTGTGTCATCTGTTCCATGCAGTGTTCCCATTGTCACCCTATATCAGCAGTTCCCCATCAAACATGTGCCACAAAACACAAATGTAGAGAGATGAGAAAATGAATAAGCATAATGATAAACCACGCATGGCTGTGAGTAGCATTTCAGCATTTGTAGCCGTATCCATTTTCTCAGCTTATGTGTGTCACAATACTTTTTGACTTCATTCCCCAAATGCCTATTCTAAAAACAAACAGATAGGATGTAGGGACAAAGTCCCAGAACTTAACATGCAGTTGGAATTAACTGAATATTTACTTTGCAGAGCATACTACTTGCAGTACTAAAAGCAATAATATAAAATCAGGTTACTGTCTTTTAACAGAAATGTTTGATTAGAATACCGATTCTCACCATTTTTATGTAGTTACTCTAAAATATCCTGAGTATTTCAGGCTTTGTCATTGATGCTATTTTGAAACTAAAATCTCAAATCTGACAGGTTCAGTATAACACAATCCACCACAAACCAGCTCAAGAGCTCAAACTGTCAAACCTTGACAGCAACTATAAAAATAACAGGAGGAACACCCTCCCACAACTAATCATTTGTTGTTGTACATTTCCTACTGTGTACCAAAATGCTACTGTGATGGCTATATGGATAAGAATGATATCCAAATCAGGATCTAGTTCAACTGATCAGCTAAGGTTACCACCTGTCCCACTTTGCGAGGGACAGTCCCTCTTTGGGCAGTTGTGTCCTGCAAAAAAATTGTAAAAATGGCAAATGTCCTGAGATTTTAGGACAAAATTATTTCCTACATTTTATGTAATATTTGCATAAAACAGTTATTCTGTATCTGAAATGCCTAAATATTATAAGAAACAGAATAAGCAACTAAAATACTACAAGAATAAGCTTTAGTTAGGTAAAAAAGTGATGTTCTGTACTTTGTACTGGCCATGGGTATGTTTTGACCTGCAAAATCTGACGTTTCTACCAAAAATGTCCCACTTTGGGCATTTGAAAAGGTGACAACCCTATGATCAGCATAGAAGAAAGTGGCCAACTGTCATTTTGAATGCAGAATCATTTCAGTTGTTGTTGTTGTGTCTTTCGGCTTTTCCCGGTAAAGGGTTGCCACAGCGGAACTCCGGTCCGCGAATGATTGGCAGTAGATTTTTTCGTGCTGAGTTGCCAGCTCTGACGCACAACCTTCAACGAAGGTATGCCCATTCACGCATGTCTCCATACAGAAGACGCTCTAGCTGAGAATCGAACAGGACAGCGTCTTACTGTGAGGCGACAACACTACCGCAGCACCACCTACACTCTATAGGTTCCAGGGCTGACAGTTGTGGAGAAAAAAAACCTCCCCCACACTCTTCATATGTATGGCATTGTCCACTGTATCCTTGACGTTAGACAGCACAGTACTGCTGCAGTTAACATTACTGATTGACAGCTATTGGTAACCTAGTTTGATTCCCGACTGGGGTGACTTCCATATGGATTCTCCATGTCTTCTCTATGTCAAGTGAAATATGAGATTTTACCATGGTTGCTACTCTTCTGTCACATTCCAAAAACATGTTACGAGCTGAACTAGTGATCTAAACTGAAAATAAATTCATACATATGTGCACATCATGCTGTGTGTTGTGTGTGTATCTGTCTATCTATATGTACACACATACACACACACACACACACACACACACACATATATATATATATATATACATACACACGCACACATATACATACACACACAACATAAACATACACACACACACACACACACACACACACACACACACACACACACACACACTGTATAGTTTGATGGACTTGCATCCCACCTGAACTGAAGTAATGCCTTTGTCCTATAGCTAATCCAGACAATCGCTGTCTCTTGTGCAACTCTGAAAAGATTTAAGCTAGTATCAGAAAATGAATGAGTGCAATTTATGATCGCTGCACTTTGGGAGAGGATTCCCATTTCCAAAGACCCCCTGTCACTCATTGTTTAATACTGACCAATTGTGCTTCATAGCACAACTGATCAACACGCCAACTGATAGCACCCTCTAAAAACTGTAATTTGGCATTTCATCATTAGACAAGGAACTCTGTGTTGAATAAATCAAAATGTTTTATTCACAAGACTCTTTGTATCCCACTATCTCTGGTATAGATCAGAAACAGCAAAAGATTTAAAAAAAAAAAACAATACTGATTTGTGCATAAGATTTATGCTAAAGTTAAGGCTAACAACATAGCATATTTCATTTGTGTCCTTTTTATGAGAAAATGTTCACATTGATGAGCTCTGTGGGCACATATGTATGCATCTTCTAGAGGACTTGTGACAAAATTAAAATGTGTTGGAGTTTTAAGGAAAATTAATGTGATTTTTCATTTTTATTGAAAAATATAAAAGTAGGAGTGATAGTGGCATGAAAAAATCACAGCCTTGTTTATGTTAATATATATCAATCCAGTATAAATAACAGCATTACAGAATGAAAATGATTGCAAAGATTACTATTCATAGAATTAAAATATGTTGAACTTGTTTACATCTGAAGACAGGTAAAGACAGCTCTTTTTTATGTGCAATCTGTATTTGTCACTGAACAACTTAATAAAAAATGTGGGTTTTGTTAACAAGAATTTCTAAAAACATTTGTAATACAATGAATATGACGATAAATTCTATAGTAGGCTAAGCAACAAACATAATATATTTTACGACTAATTGGATGAAATAATTAGTTCTCATGCTATGAAGAGAATGAAGAATGGAAAGGCTGTTGGCCTAGATGACATACCAGTGGAAGCATGGAGGTGCTTAGGAGAAGTGGCAATGGAGTTTTTAACCAGATTGTTTAATGAAATCTTAGGAGAAATGACAGTGGAGTTTTTAACCAGATTGTTTTTGGAAAGTCAGAGGATGCCTGAGGAATGGAGAAAAAGTGTTTTGGTACCTATCTTTAAGAATAAGGGAAATGTGCAGCGCTGTAGTAACTACAAAGGGATAAAATTGATCAGTCACAGCTTAAAGTTATGGGAAAGAGTAGTGGAAGCTAGGTTAAGAAGGGATGATCAGTAATCAGCAGAATGGTTTCATGCCTGGAAAGAGCACTACAGATGCGATGTTTGCTCTGAAAGTGTTGCTGGAGAAATATAGAGAAGGTCAGAAGGAGTTACATTGTGTCTTTGTGGACTTAGAGAAAGCATATGACAGGGGGCCTAGAAAGGAGTTGTGGTATTGTATGAGGAAGTTAGGAGTGGCAGAGAAGTATGTAAGAGTGGTACAGGATATGTACGAGGGTAGTGTGACAGTGGTGAGGTCTGCAGTGGGAGTGATGGATGCGTTTAAGGTGGAGGTGGAATTACATCCAGGATCAGCTCTGAGTCCTTTCTTATTTGCAATGGTGATGGACAGGTTGACAGACAAGATCAGACAGGAGGCCCTGTGGACTATGATGTTTGCAGATGACATTGTGATCTGTAGTGAGAGTAGGGACCAGGTTGAGGAGACCCTGGAGAGGTGGAGGTATGCTCTAGAGAGGAGAGGAATGAAGGTCAGCAGGACTAAGACAGAATATGTGTGTGTGAATGAGAGGGAGGATAGAGGAATGGTGAGGATGCAGGGAGTAGAGTTGGTGAAGATGGATGAGTTTAAGTACTGGGGATCAACAGTTCAGAGTAATGGTGAGTATGGAATAGAGGTGAAGAAGAGAGTACAGGCAGGGTGGAATGGGTGGAGAAGAGTGTCAGGAGTGATTTGTGACAGATGAGTACCAGTAAGAGTGAAAGGAAAGTTCTACAAGAGGGTAGCAAGACCCTCTATGTTACATGGGCTGGAGATGGTGGCATTGACAAAAAGGCAGGAGTCAGAGCTGGACATGGCAGTGTTAAAGATGTTAAGATTTGCACTGGGTGTGATGAGGATAGGCAGGATTGGGAATGAGTATATTAGAGGGTCATCTCAGGTTAGAAGGTTTGGAAACAAAGCCAGAGAGGTGAGATTGTGTTGGTTTGGACATGTGCTGAGGAGGGATGCTGGGTATATTGTGAAAAGGATGCTAAGGATGGAGCTGCCATGTAAGAGGAAAAGAGGAAGGCCTAAGATAAGGTTTATGGATGTGGTAAGAAAGGACATGCAGGTGGCTGGTGTGACAGAGCAAGATGCAGAGGACAGGAAGAAATGGAAACAGATGATCCGCTGTGGCGACCCCTAATGGGAACAGCCGAAAGAGAGAAGAATTAGTTCTCATTAAGCCAGCATTTAATAAACTGCTTTTCATTAAACCATGCTGTGGTTAAAATTCTAACTGGTATAATATAACACTTATTGGGCAGACAATGAAAAAGAGAGATGGGTTTAAGCAAGGCTAAATCTTGACAGTAAAATCCTGTATTCACAATAAACAACATATGTAATGAAAGGGTGCATTTAAATGAACAGTACAGGACCAGCTACAAGCAATGCTGCATCTCCACATTTCTGTATAATTTAGACTCATTCAAGCAATAATACATGAGTTCTATTTCATTAATTCCTTTTGTTCCTGTCCCTGTGAGTACAGACTAGACAAAAGTAGGGCAATTGAATTGTTTAAACTAAATGTGCTGCATATCAAAATCTCTAATGTAAGATAAAACTCTTCTAGCTAAGAAAATAAAAACAAAGCAAAAAAAAAAACCTCTGTAGTATATAGAGATAAAGCTCTAACAACAACCTTGCTGAATCAGGTTTAAATAGTGGCTTAGGCTCTGGACAGCTGGGTCGGGTATGTTGAGAGTGAGTGACTGATATTGCTTACCCATCTAGGAGGGGAAAGAGCTGTTTCCTAGCTGGCCAATCACTAACCTCATGCTTGCATAACACATCACATTGGCCAGAAGTGAGGAAGTGGCTTTGGTAATCACATGTCACTCATCGTAGTCCACATTAACTTGTGTTTGTAGAAGCATGCATACATATATGGAAAGGGTGTAGCACAGCCAATGAAAATGTGGGTGCTCAGGTCAACCAACAAGGGCGGAGTTAGAGCCTCTTTAGAAATGCCCTCATTGACAGGATGCCACAGATGTTTCAATAATGAAGTTCGCACATAAATGCATTTCTTTTTATAAAATATGAATAGAAGAGCTCTTGTTTAAAAAAAGAGCCTGAATATGTCAACAGGCACAGATAAAATGTACAACAGAGATCCAAAAGAACTAAAAACACGAATAGTTAACCCACTTTTATAAATGTTCAACTCTGGACTAATTATCCATCTAGAGATCTACTTACCCCATGGATGTCAGCATCATGCTCACCTTGCAGTACTAGAAAGGCAGGTATTTAGAACATTTTCTGGTCCTCTACTAATGTGCATAAACATTTTCTATACATTAATGCTAAACTAAAGTACATTAAATTAATTCATTCTGATCTGACCTGGCAATTTCTAGTCCTGTACTATAGTAATATTTATAATGAGAACATCATCTGGAGGTGTTCGTTTTCTTTGTAATCTTACAAAAATTTCAAACATCTACTCACTGGCATATGCTAGGTGATTGAAATTTCAATTGCTTCTAGAAACTGACTCTGAAATACTTTATAGCCTATAAAGTGCTATCAAAATTTAAAAAAAATGCAAGCAAAAACTTAAGCAACTGTTCCCTTATTCCCAGTTAAAAGGTATTCTTGTTTCTTCTACCTTCCCACATAACAGTTCCAGAAAATTAACATTGGATCAACTGTACATTTGACATAATTTTAGGGCAGGATTCACGAAGGCTTACACAGAGTGTAAGAGACGTGTAACACTCCATGCAAGCCTCGCGATCCAGGAACAGCCCGAAAATCCGTGTAAGAGACCAGCTAAAAGGTCTCTTACACTGACTGGGCGTGGATATGCTAAATACCTCACTTGCAGCCGAAAGGTATGCAAATGAGGTATATTAGCGATTCACGAAGCAGAAACCAGCCCGTGTAAGAGACGTTTTAGCTGCAGAAATGTACTCAGTTGACAACTGAGTACGTTTCTGCAAAAATCACAACGGAGCCATGTCAGCTCCAAATAAAGGGTGCATATGTGTCAGGCAGCATGCCAATGGCCAAATATGTGGCCATTGGCAAGGTAACCCGATGCAAATATTAAAAAACGGGCTGCGCTGTAAAAAACATAAAAATGAAGGTTATAAACCCACAAATGTGGGTTTTATGCAATACATGGAATGACAATGCAGGGACCAGCAGACCAAAAACAACATGGCCACCGTGTAGTGGTTGCTAAGGGGGGAAGCTGAGTCTAAGACATGTAACTAAGCATTAGTAGGCAATCTCATGTAAATGAGGGTTAGGATACTGAATCCCATAGTCACATAGCAAATGAGCACAGTCTGAGTAGTGTAAGAGATACATAAGGGGGAGGAATAGAGTAGGAGATAGGTGACATCACAGGGGGGAATGGTAGAAAGGAATGCAGTTCATTGGAGGTCAGTGTAACATGACAGATGACAGACACAGATCAGGGAAAGAGGAGTGCCACAAGATAAGCATGGGAAAGTCAAGAAATGGAAGGTGTACACTGTTACTTACACCAAAGTTTCTTGCTGGTCGTGCATGCGCACGTGTGCGCACCATGAAGCGCGAGTAGGGCAGTGTGTGCGCGTGTAAGGCAGACTGAGCATGTGGGAGCATGTTGGTAAACTTTGAAGACTGTTTACACTAGTGTGCCCGCGTGTAGAGCAGACTGAGCATGTGGGAGCCTGTTGGCAGACTTGTAAGACTGTTTGCGCTGGTGTGTGCGCATTTTAACCCGAATAGGCAGATCCTGAACCATGTAAGCATGTGTGTGCGTGTGTAAGCTACTGTGAGCGCATTTCTGCTGGTAGGCATGCTGCTCCCCCCTGAGGAAACAGAAAGGAAAAAAGAAGTGACAGAATTAGTAGGAAGCTAGCAGGGAATACTGCTGGAGCTAGCAGGTGAAAACAATTAGAAGCAGGCAATTACACAGGCAGAATAGTAGCCCAGCCCAGCACTTAAAACTCTGCAAACAGCAGTGCAGGATGTTTCTCTCAAGAGACACTGCAAGACAGGAGTAAGCTATTAGAAGTGAAAACTGAAAAAGCTGAACTCAGAGCAGAAATGTTAGGGGCTGCCATAGCTGTCATAATGAGACATAGGCGACTTGCTGAGGGTGGTGACAATGCAGATGGTGCCAGACAACCCACAGTGAGGAGACGGAGAAGAGTGTACAGGCCCAGGGTCACCTACCATGGGTTACATGAGCTGGAGATAGTAGAGCGCTATAGAGTGGACAGAGACCTCCTGTAGCAAATTGTCAAGCTGTGCAGGCCACGCCTCACACACAGAACCAACAGAGGGGAACCCATCCCAGTGGAAACCAAGGTATGTGTTGGCCTAAGAATACTAGCAACAGGTACCTTCCAGAGACCAACTGGTGATATGATGGGGATATCACAGGCATCAGCCTCCAGGGTACTGCACCAGTTCCTGGATGCCATGTCAGCACATGTCGGTGATCATGTATATTTGCCCAATGCCCGTGAGGTATTGGCCAGCAATATGCGTCTCTTCCAGCAAATAGCGGAATACCCTGAGGTAGTGGGTGCAATAGACTGCACGCACATATGCATCAAAGCACCAGCTGGTGAGCGGGGTAAGGCCTACATTAACCGCAAGGGCTTCCCCTCCATCAACTGCCAGGTCATGTGTGATGCCCAGGGCATAATAATGAATGTGTGTGCTGGCTGCCCTGGGAGCTACCATGATTCCCACATCTGGCATTTGACGCAGCTGTACCAGACATTTGCCAATGGGGACATCCCACACGGACACCTAGTGGGGGATGCAGGTTATGCACTGGAGCCGTGGCTGATGACACCCATCAGAAACGCACACACACCTGAACAGGAACGCCATAACGAGGCACAAGCACAAACACGTAATGTAATAGAGCGTGTGTTTGGGCTGCTCAAGTCACGGTTCCGGTGTCTGGACACATCTGGTGGAGCCTTGCAGTACTCACCAACTACATGTACCCAAATTGTCATGGTATGTGCTATGCTACATAATATGATCTTGCGAAAACAGCTGCAGCAGGATCAGCATAGGGCCGGGACAAACAGCCCCCCACCATTGCCAAGGCCATCACAGGCAGAGCGTGACTCGGAGGAGGAACAACCTGAGCCTGCCCCAGTAGGCAGAAGGAGGCATGCCCAGTATGCCCTGGCCTTGGCAAAGAGGCAACGCATAGCACATACACTGGCTCAGTAGGAACCCTGGGAATGATACCCCTCTCTGACTCACTCAAATAATAACAGGGATGCCTAAAATGACATGACCTGCTCACAAACATGTACAGGGAGTGTAATATGTGCATCCAACAGAGGCAGCCCTGCAGCACCACCTGAGGCATGAATGCCATGTGTTAAGTAATGTAACACCATGTACTATATGCAAACTTGAGGACCCTGACTAACATCCACCCTCACCAAGCATGAAGCCACAATATGACGATGGGATGATCATTTGCAATAATTGGCTGAAGTAATGCAATTAGTCAAAGGGGAGCCAATGTGTTTTAGCCTGGGAAGACATGCTGAGCATGACATGATGCACCACCTGCTAGGGGTGGCGTGCACCTATCAGTCCAGGCCTCATGGATACTGGCAAAGGCTGTCAGTACCCACAGCGTGCCCTGAATAGGTAAGTCTCAAAACACAAACCCACCTTCATAGGTACCACAAGGGATAGGAACCTAGATGTAATGCTACCCAATGCCAGACGTCTAAACAGCAAGATGCGTGCAGTGTAAACGCACACAGTATGGAGAATGTTGATATCTGTCCTGTAATAGAAAAATGGGTCAAGGCACACATCAGCACCCTAACACTACCAGGTTACACCTCATACTGTGCTGTACAGCCTCAAAACATGGAACAAGCTACAAAAGGAGGGTGACTAGCAATAATTGTCAAGGATAACCACACCCCCATGTTGGTACCACAACAAGAAGCAGCATGGACTAGCCATGGTCAAGTACCAGTGGCTAAAACCACCTCCCAGTATATAGCCTGCTGCAGACTACCATCCTAACACCAGGAACTGCACCTGGCCTATGTTGGAATACATGAATATATCAAGCCCCCCAAACCACATTATATTGGTTGACTGAAAATACCCAGACATACACTCAGAGCATTATACTAGCACCAACACTGTAGGAGAAAAGTTCCTAGAATCCATAAACCAAAATGCTCAGGAACAATGTACCACTCCCACAAGAGGGGTAAGCATACTGGATGTGATAATCAGCAACATGCGTACTGGATGGCAAGGTGAGAAGTGTATCCCTCACTGGTAAGACCAGACCATAGAGTAATCACACCGGATATACACATCCTGACCACAGTCCCTGGCCAGAAAACCACAGTGAAAAACATGTGTAAAGCATAAGTTGCACCCCTCCAAATTGATGTGGAATCCATTAAAGGCCCTGTGCAGGTGCAAAATATGGGACACACTGCAGAACCTGTTATACAGGCATTCCATGAACACAGCCAGGAATGCTTGGATTATGCAATCCCAAATAACAACAAGACACAATGCAATACACACAGGCATCTGGCATGCTGGACTCCAGCCATTACCAAACCATGCAAGAGAATGAGGAAGCTACTACATGATAGAGCAAACATAAAAAGGGAAGTCACCACTGATCAGTAGTATGGCAATAAAATATGTCCACACATACAATCCACTAAGGCCAGCTACAACAAGTAGAATCTGTGAATCCTGAGGCAATGTTACACCTGCCTCAAGTACACAGACAACCCTCAACTCCCCCCAATAAATACAAATATATGTGAGAGATGCAACCATTTATCCAAACCGGAGGCTGAGCTCCCCCAACTCAGTACTGTCAAAACTAGTCAGGAGGAGAAGGTAACCACACACACCACAAACCCAGTCCCACATAGACCTATCACAACTGTAAACCAAACACATAAACACAGAAAAATATTCCCGGAGGCCCTAATTACAAACACACCACACCAACAGAGGTCTCCAAAGCAGACCCCAAAGCAACCACAACCTCCAAACATAGCACATGCAACACATAGTACACAAAGCTGGTGTGCCAAACAGTCACAGGCCAGAAGGAGAAACAACATGCATGATACAGTTGTAATAGGTGTTGCTATAGGCAGACACACTGCTGTCCCACTCACCAGACTGAACAAGGGAAAGGGTACAGTAAGCTGCCTGTAGGCTGCTACAATACGCCACATAACACAAGTACGCAGGTCACCCCAAAGCAAGTAGAAATATGATGCAGTCATTGTCCATGCTGGTGAGAATGACCTGAGATGTGCCTCCCTGGACTACATGAAAAGAGACATGGATGAGTTCTCTGAGTATGTACTCCAGGCCGATATGACACTGGCCGTTTGCAGCATCCAACCCTCACCAAGAATGATGCCACAGTACAAACACAGAATGATCAGCTTTAACAGGTGGCACAATTACAGCTGTCAGTCCAAGAGGATCTAATGTCTGTCTGCTTGAGATGTCATGCATGACAAGCCATGCTGCTGTCCCAGGGATGGCTTGCACCTGTTACCCCTGGGCGTCTGAATATTGGATAAGGCTTTTGCCACCTCCATAGAGCCGTACGTAGGCAAGGCCAAAAAGACTAACCCACCACCCTAGAAAACATAAGTGGTAAGAAACATAAGGGTAATGCTGACCAATGCCAGATGTGTAAACTGCAATATGCATGCTCCTGAGGCACTTCCCAGTATGGAGAACATCGATGTCTGTGCAGTGACAGAAACCTGCTGCAAGCCTACTGACAGCACACCAGCACTACCAGGTTATACCTCATATCATGCGTTATGGCCCCAACACCTGGACCAAAACACCAAAGGAGGGGGAGTATCCATATGCAGCACAGACACCCATACAGCCAAGTAACTGACAATGCACGAAGCAGCGGAGACCACCCATGTGCACCTAACTGTAGTCAAAACTGCTGTACAGTCTGTAGCATGCGACAGACCACACTTCCACACACAGGAACCCCACCCAGACATCCTGAAGACACTGGACAGTATGAATGTCCCACCAAATACCAAACAAGGTACTCACAAATTACCACATAGGTGGTAAACCATTATGTATGCAAGGAGTAATCAGGGACCTAGGGACACAAGTGGACAGTAACCTGTTATGTGACACTCACAATGCCAACGTGGCTAGGAAGACTGTCTATATTGGACACCGTATCATGAAAGGATTCACATCTACATCAACAGAGGTCATTGTGCCCCTGTACTGTTCTCTTATCAGACCCATAATCTAGTACAATGACTCATATGGGATGTACCTTACCTGACACCTGCAGCGGTTAGAAAGACCTGAAAGGTACCTCACCAAGAGGATAAAGGGTCTCAGATATATGTCATATGGTGCCTGGCTGTAGACACCCCAGCTGAATGCAGTCACAGACTGCCTACACAGAGGCATTGTATGTCTGTTGTACAAGGCCATGTCCAACACAGGAGTAATGGACATGCTCCACCCCAGGAAATCAAAGCCATTGGACCTGTGAGAGTGACAGATGTCAACCTCAACACATAATGAAATATGATGTTCTGGAGGGACAGATACATAACCCAGAGGCTCCCCACACCCTGGAACAGGATCCCACTCCATGTTAGGCAGAGCCCCTCACTGACACCCCTCAACAGGAATATTGCCAAGTGGATGGATGATTGTAGATGTACACTGGGGCTCTTCACTGTGTCACGTCCAGACAGAGGCACAGTAAAGTAAATCATAAATGGCCATACTATTCACATAGCAAGGGGCGGTGAAAGACACACACACTCTGGCTACGCTTACAAATGCCCTAGGGTGGATAGCCTAGTATGAACCTATGAACTTATGAAGATACAAATTGTAAAGAACACTAAGGATAATCACAAGGCTTACTCAACTGATGGTAGGAACCATGTTGGGAATTCACAGATATGCTCCGAATCACACAAATATTACAAACAACATACCAAACACACACACATATTGCCAACATACAACCTGACAGGTGCAGTGCAAACCCCCCCCCCCTAGAATGCAAAATATCTATCCCAGCAGACTGCTGGCCCCCTGACATTGCACATGCTGAGGTAACAGCCATCATCTACAAAGCAAAACACACAGCAGCAAAGGTATGAGATGGTGTCCTGGGCTGAGTCCAACATGGACTCCAAGAAGAATGGAATGCCAAATCACACTACTGCTCAATGTCAGCCTTACCACAGGATATGTACCCAAAGAGCAGTGTACAACAACAGTGGTCCTTCTCAACAAAGGTGTTGCCTGAATGGATACTGCAAACTACCACCCCAGGATCCTGACAAGTTTGGTCTGCACAGCTATGGAAAGGATCAGCATGTACAGCAGACATAAAGCTATCGGGGACCTACTGACACCGGACCCTACCCAGTGTGGCTGTCGTAAGTGCAGATCCTGCCCCTAAACATGTTTGACCTATTTAAAACAGTCATTAAGGTCATTGATGAGGGCAATGTGGTCCACACAGCGTAGCTGGACTGTGCAAATGCTTCCAGACAATACCCTACGTGTTCAGTATGGATATGTTCACCAGCTTAAATATAAACCCCTATGTCAGTAGAGGGGTTGCAAACCAGACCAAGGACAGAACTGACATGGTCAGACATGCTGCATCCATGTCAGACTACAAGCCAGATATAAGTGGCATCCCACAAGGCTTGGTCCTGGGACCTCCCTCGTTCCGTATATATGTCCCATAGGTACAGGCCAACATGGAAGGACTGTGACTGAACATGTATGCAGAGGAGTACAAACTGCCCACCATATCTGACCCCCAGCTGACACAAGCAACCCACAAAAGGGCCACATAAAAACAGACAACTGTTGCCATAGCCATGTCAGCAAGCTAATTGCAGAAATGTGTATAGTCAACCACCGTGGATATACAGTAAGTTCCCACCAATTACCACACAGGTGTTAACCCATTACGTACCTAACATGTAATGAGAGACCTGGGGACACAAGGTGATAGATACCCTGCATTGGACAAACATGTGGCTGTAGTGTTCACAGAAACATACCACATACCCACCTAATCATGAAGGTTGTCAGATCTAGATAAGGGGAGGTCACTGTGGCTCTGCAGTCATCCTTCATCAGCGTCACAATTAACTACAATAGCCCCTGTGGGATGTACCTCAGCAGACACCTCCATCAACTGTAAAGTCCACAACAGTACCTCACCAGGAGTAGCAAAGAGCATGAACAGATGCCATGTGTTGCCTGATTAAACAAACTGCAGCTCCACACACTGCCATACTGCCCACCCAGAGGCAAGCTGTGCCTGATGTATGAAGCCATGTCCAAGCTGGAATCAATGAACATGCTGCACCTTGTACAATCTGAATGGCAGTGAGCTATGCACATGAGAGACTTGAACCCCAGCACTGACATACATAGGACAAGCTGTACTGAATGATCCATAACACAGAAGCCACCCCTACTCTTGAGTAAACTCCCAGTACAGGTTAGCCAGAGAGTCACCCATCGACACTCCTCAAGAGGAATCTTGATGAGTGGATGGGAGATGGTAGGTTTACCCTGGGTATCACTGTTATGTCACAGGTAGACGGAGGCAGAGTATACTAACCATGACATATGCCATGGCAAACTCCAGTTACAATGTGTGTCGAAGGACAAACACACTCTCTGACTAGCATCAGAAATGGCCTAGGGCACATCGCTAGTGTTTGCCAATGTCCACCTATGTTGTGGAATACACTACCAATGTTGGACAAGCCTGGTTTAGGTAGTCCATATCTGAACATAATGCAACATGGTCATATGTGCACAACTGGCCCCTACACAGTCTGTTGTGCTCACTATGAAGATTTAAAGCAGTGATAGGACTAAAGCCCAAGATACTGTCCACCACAGTGAAAGTACTGAACCAGTACACTATACGGTACTACAGTGTTAGGTCATTATGAAAGGATGTTGACAACTGTATGCAAAGTATCCCATGCAATCCCTGCAGACACAGTATAATCCCTGTTGTGGTCAGACACGAAGCAGTTGGCCAGTAAGTACACAACATGACACCCAACACACAACCATAAACGTGAGATATTGTTGAAGTTCACACCCACCCAAATATGTGGTGGACTGCAGAGTTCAACATATGGAAAGCTCACACTGGGCATGCTCGCACACTTTGATAAATGAGGCATATGTCAGACAACATGCCATGGAAAGGCTGAACTGGGCATGCTCACACACTTAGGCCATATCTCCGTTTAGCAGTTGGCCACACATATCTGGCATTTGTACATGTCATTCCAGGAACAAACCACAACACAGCAATCTGCCCAGTGCACACAGTAAATGACTACAGAGACATAAGTGATATAGTGGATCCCCCTCATATTCAAACATCTTCCACAGATACACAAGTTGTTCATAGGAACAGGGAATGCTATGGCAATAAAGACCTGCAAACAGTCTAACAGCAACAAATATTGTGCATCTGACAATTAAACATATGGGTGTAGAGGTCAATACTAGGCTGTTTGCCCTAGGGAATGACAGCTTAGCCAGAGTGTGCTTGGCATCTGCATCCCCAGTACAGTAGGCTACTGTGCCACTGTAAAGTAGGTCACATAAGGCAACGTGTGAGGCTAGTGTGCTGTGCCTCTGTCAAGCAGGGACACAGTGGAGATCCCAGGGTTTGAATGTGCTAAGCCACATCCATGTTGTTGGTGTGTGCTGGAAGAGGGTTGCTGAGGACCTCTAACAGTAAGTGGGCGTCAATAGCAGACTGAGGGGAGCCCTATCTGCATTGTCTGGACAATTTCCCTGTCAACACTGTGTTGTGATGATTATGTGGGATTGAAGTGTCGTGCCGGTACAGTTCAGAGATGTCCTCCCTCTGTGGGCTACAGCTCTGCAATGTATTAGCTTACTCTGTCTGTTGGACAGCTCATATATGGCTGGTGTACACCTGACAGGTGTCCTGTTGTGGAGCAGTCATGGGTATATGTGGGATAGCATGATCAATGCAAACCTTACACATGCTCATAGAATGCAATTGTCAAGGATTATGCAGAGTGGCCAGTATAGTCCCCCAGCATGGGTCCTTTGAAGTCTTCCACCCCAGTCTTCTCAAGGGTTGAGTCTGCTTGTGCCAAATACAGTTTGTTTGCAGTGACAACCTTGCCTGGGGGTGGGGATGGGATATGGATGTCCAGGGAAAGGTGGGTATGGTCAGATATCAACAATGGTGGTCTACCTCTGGTGTGGAACAGTGAGTACCCATGTTGCAGATGGATGGGTGCAATATGTATTCCCCCATGTGGCTGTGGTGAGTGGTTCTGCCATAGCACATGGACCCACAAATTGTAGTGGCTGTAGGGTAATGTTGTAGAGGCCTGAGTAGTTCCCACACACAATATGCCTGTACCTGATGTTAACAACTGGAATGGTGTATGTGAACACCTGCATATCCCGGCATGGTTCCCAGGGAAGCAAAGTGTGTGTCCTGGATGTGGGAGTGGTGTTCTGGACTGGTTATGTTGTGTGTTACAGGTCCTGTGGTCACGAAGCATGGTATAGAACATAACCTGCCAGTGCGATGTGCATATCTGACCCTGAAGTAGGTGGCTGCAAATGCATATATTTGCTATCCCCCACCTGACAGGTAGTACTAGATGTACATACCTCTGTAGAAATAAAGATGTCAGCACCCTATAAATACTGCAGGTGCAGAACAGATGCCCAGCAATTCTGATAGCGTGCTCTGCTAATGCGTCTCCCTCAAGTGTCATAATATAGTTAAGTAGGAGTTTGAACCATGCAAATGCTCAGTGTGTGTGTGTGTGTGTGTGTGTGGGTGAGCGGGGTTGTTGTGTGTGCAAGTCTGTGTGAGGGAAGTGTCCCTTTTGGCAACTGGGAAAACACTCTACAGGATGCACATTCCCCTTTCTAAACACTGATGATGTCAGCATCCTATAAGTACAGCAGGAGAAGGGAAATCTCCCAGTGATGCGAATAGCGTGCTCTGCTAATGTGGCTGTCTCGAGTGTCATAACATAGTTAGGTAGGGGTTTGAATCCTGCAAATGGCGAGTGTGTGTGCTGGCAAGTCTGTATGAAAGGCATGTGCTTTTTGGCAATCAGGAGAACACACTACATGATGCACATTCCCCTTTCCAAACACTGATGATGTCAGCACCCTATAAGTACAGCTGGAGAAAAAAAACCTCCCAGCAATCCGAATAGCGCACTCTGCTAATGCATCTCTTTCAAGTGTCATAACATAGTTAGGTAAGGGTTTGACACCTGCAAATGGCAAGTGTGTGTGTTTGGATGAGGGGAGTTTGTGTGTGTGCAATTCTGTATGAAAGACATGTGCTTTTTGGCAATCAGGAGAACACACTACATGATGCACATTACCTTTTCCAAACACTGATGATGTCAGCACCGTATAAGTACAGCCGGAGAAGAGGAACCTCCTAGTAATCCGAATAGTGCGCTTCGCTAATGCGTCTCTCTCACGTGTTGTGACATAGTTAGGTAGGGGTATGAATCCTGTAAATGGCAAGTGTGTGTGGGGGGGTGTAATAGGGTGTGTGTAATTGCAAGTGTGAGAGAACCATTCCTTTTGGCAACTACTACAATACACCAGATGCTGCATATTCCCCCAGTAAACACAGGTGATGTCACCACACTATCAGTACAGCCAAACAGGGCTAATTGCCCAGTAATGCCAATAGTGCGCTCCACTACTGGGTCTATTACCACTGTCAGAGCACAGATAGGTATGTATTGGAAACCCACAACTGCCACGTGTGGTTGTGTCACACAATATGACCATGTGTGGGTTGTTGTTCATAACAATGCATGACATTGCTTAAACCAGCAATGGCAATGCACGCATGATGTATGTGTGTGACACATACACATATATACCTGTGACCTTCAGTAGTTACCATGTCTGACAAGTGCCTCAAGTGGATAAATGGTATTCGCAATGCATAACATTATGACTGTGTCTTACTGTGCAGGGGCCGCATGCGGTATGTGTATATACAGTGTGAGTTGTATATGGTATAATACCAACATCAGGGGATACACATCTGGTCTGGGCCATATAGTCTACATGTAGTCGATGAACAGGTGCTGCATGTTCCCACCTGTTGTGGGAGTGGAAGATGTTGTTCCACTGCAATTCGGTGACTACATGCTGGGAACCTTTCAGCTAGTGTGTTGTAGCTACAGTAATGCTCACACACAATGTTTGGCTGGATGCAGTCCAGCCATATAAAGACATTTCTAGAGACTGTCATATTGCCAGTGTTGTTAGGGAGGACAGGTGGGTTTCCTGTGTATGGGAGGGTTGTGTGTGCCAGGCTATGAACCAGAAGGCAGTCCAACACACTGTTAGCTGCTCATGGATAGGCCCTGATACTTTGTGCTGTGCCAACAACCTGGAGGTGTGTGTATCTGTGGTGCCTTGAGATACCACCCCCCTGTCCATGTGTGTTACATGTGTAGGGGACGACAGGCATGGTATGAGGTATAACCTGGCAGTGATGGATTGCACCTGTGAGCCGTGAATCAGGAATCTGGTACTGCACAGATATTTCAGTTTACAGTGCTGAGGACAGTGTCCAGTGCATGCATCTTGTGGTGTACACTGCTGGTGTTGTGTAGCATCACTGTTAGTGTCCTATCCCGTGTGATACCCGCGGAGGTGGCTATGTAATCCATGTCCTGCAGCAAAAGGCACTATGTGTGTATCAAGGGGCTTCGCCAATATACAATGGCCCATGGGTGTCACGTGCAAGCTGCCCCTCGCAAATCATTGTGGCTACCCTAGCATGTAAGCACACGTTGACAGCCATTGGATACCCTATGAATGACATTGGAGATTGAGCAGAATGTAGACATAGAACACCCTTCCTACATATTGTGGTAGCATACCTGGTGAGGGTATGAGGGCAACCAAGTTCAGGCTCATACTGGCCCATGCCACATGCTGATAGAGCCCTTCTATGTTCCCTATCATGTAGTCCAGGGAGGTATGTCTCGGGTCATCCATAGTGGCATGGAAATGACTGAGTCATATGTGTCCATGCCTCTGACTGACCTGTATGCATGTGTTTTGTGGTGGACCATAGTGCCCCACGGGTATATCACTGTGACCGTCACCATGTACAGCCTGTTGAGCGGGACCCCACTGCAGTGGCTAAGAGAGGTAACTGACACATCTGTAGCAGGTGTGTTGTGTAGCCCTACAGGCTGTGAGTGTGTGGCACACGGGATGTGTGTGCCATGTGTGGCATGTGCTCTGTTTCGACTTAACGTATGCCTGTGTACCAGCTGCGGAGGTGTGTGATGCTCAGGCAGGATGCTATTCTGAGTCTCCAAGTATGCCCCAGTGTGTTCGGATTGCTGTCAGTGCGGGTCTATGTCAGACTGGTATTGTAGTCACTGTAGTATGTCATGCCACCTGACAGGGTATGGTAGTACTGGGTTCAGAGTGCTCAATCCCCAGATTGGCTATGTGGTGGCATCTCACACATGTGTTGTACATTCCTGGCCAGGGGAGAGGGTTGACTGCATACATGTGGCAGCTGTGACATTGCCACATGACTCATATAAACCACAACTGGACCATAGAGGTGATTCACAGGTTATCTTTGCACATGCTACCATAGTAGTGTGATTGCCATGGTGATTACCAACACATAGGGCTAATGGGGAACAACATACTGAAGGTGAGCATGTGTGGGTGTACTGCTATTGATTTCATAGCACTGGCATATATGACTGCACACATGGGTAAATGCCAGGTAAGTCATATGCAATGTGTCACAGGCAATGTACATGCGAACAGGACAGACAGTGACGTTCTGTCAGGTGGAAAATTAACATACATATAGTACGCTATGCATATGTCACTAGGAATCCACAGAAGCTCTGTAACTCTGCATTGCAGGTGGAATCAGTGTTCCAGGGAACCCCAAGCAAACATGCATGCAAACAAAGCTACAGTAAGCAGGGCTGGAAGTAGTCCATTGTACAACAAAGAAGGGGTAACACTTCCAGTAGGTAACAGTGCAAATATGCAGGCACTATCAACATGTACCCAGGAATGCACATCTCAGATGTCCATGGTAGAACTGATATTATGTCATATTTAATTGTAATTTGTATTACATTGGTACTGCACACATATCAACATGCGCAAACATCCACATTGCATAGTCGTTGTGGGCAACATGCCACCATTACTGTACATGTCCATCATTGCGTATCACTACTTGCATTAGCTTCTCCCCTGTGCTACCTGTGTATGTGGCTATCTGTTGACATACTTACCACCGGTATGCAATAATGTGCAGCTGTTACACTTTGGTACTTACTATGGGTGTAGATAACAATTCAGGACAGTCATACAGTTACTGCATCAGGCATGCTGGGATATACACACAGTCATATCAGCACACTGTACTGTTACCAACATGATACTAGTAATACACTTCTATGTAGTCACCCTGTGCATCAGCAACGTGTTTACCTGTTCCTGCACTGATGTTGGAGATTTCAGTAGGTGGCACAGTTTCATCATATGCACAGGGTGTGAATTAAGTATGCCTGAGTCTGCCACTGATACCACCAATTGACATGCATGTGTATGTGTGTTGGTGAGGGACAGCAGTACAGAGTGGGGCACTGTTGGTGCAGTGTGTGCGTGTATGTGGTAGGCCTAGGTGTTAACATTTCACATGTGTGTATGCATGCACACAGTTCCACCTCATGGCTGCCATATAATGGAGTTTGTGGACAGCCACAGACTGCACCTGGCAGGTCATACAGATCAGTGTCTGTGGGCATGGACATGGTACCTGTGCCTGGCAGGGGTGCTACGGACCGTATCCGGTACTAAGCCAGACTGGTTACTGTCATCAGAAGTGGGAGTGTGTTGACTGGACACAGGTCCCTGTTGGGACTGTCCAGAGCCACGTGCACGTGGTCTCCTGGGGTGGTCTGATGATAGCACAGACCCAGCATTGCTGGGGCTGCTGCTGGCACTATGGGGGCGTCCGCGGGCCTGTTGTTGTCCGCGCCGACTGCCAGCTGCTGCTGTTGCTGGCATACGGCCACGTCAACGCCGCAACCGTCCACCATTGCCCTGGCTCATGGACATGTGGTTGTGGAACTGCTGTAATATGTCCCCACAACGTCTGTCTATGACATCGGTGAAATTACAGATAGCATCCGCGAAGTCACGCATACTGTCAGTCATGGATGTGCGACATGCTCTCAGCTCCCTCAGACCCTGTCTGGTGTACCTTTCCATACGCGACTGTGCCTGCATGACAGCCCGAAACATAGCTGAGGTTGACAGACCTCTTTGGGCACGTCTGCCAGAGGCAGTACGCTCACGGATGCTCCCACGAGAACCCATGGGCAACTGTCTGTGTGGTACCATCTCAGGACCCTGCCCATGGCTGCTGTGTGGGGAAGCATGTGCCACAGATACCACATTACCCTGGTCAATGCCCACTGTATCCGGTCCATCACCTAGGGATAATGGTGACATAGGATGTACTGGCAGGATGACTGTGCGCAATGATGAGGTTGACAGCTGTGTACTGTCAATTGGCTGACCAATGACGGACCCTGACACACCTTCCTGTGCCATTACACAGATATCATCATTATCAGTACCTGTGGCACCAGATTCAGGTTCCCTGCTGCAGGACACCAGAGCAGCACCAGAACCTGTGGGAGGAAGACAGGAAACACAGTTTACAATGTCTACACAATGTTACCAGTGATGCACTAATGCACACATGCACACATGCACACGTGGACACATGCACACATGCACACATGCACACGTGGACACAGGCACACATGCACACATGCACACATGCACACGTGGACACAGGCACACATGCACACATGCACACATGCACACGTGGACACGTGCACACGTGGACACATGCACACATGCACACGTGAACACAGGCACACATGCACACATGCACGCATGCACACGTGGAGACAGGCACACATGCACGTATGCACACATGCACACGTGGACACGGGCACACGTGGACACGTGCACAGATGCACACATGCACACATGCACACAGGCACACATGCATACATGCACACATGCACACGTGGACACAGGCACACATGCACACATGCACACGTGGACACAGGCACACATGCACACATGCACACATGCACACCCCGCAGTATACACACAGAGCACTACTGAGTTACACTATTATTACTAGCACTATCAGGACTATTATAGGTATTGTTAAAACACACTCACCAGCATGGATGGGCTGCCTTGCTGTAACACCGGAGGGACCTGCAGAAATGAGGGTATTAATGTCAGTGGGCACAACTGTGCCATTGATACTGCATATGATACAGTTCAGTAGTACACCAGTTGCCTTTCACATGTCAGCTGCTGATATTGGCAATATCACACCTGCACAATTACATACTATGTTGATAGCTACATACCAAGGCCACACCTTACACATGCATAAACTAACAGTGTACAGAACAGTCAAGTGTACATATGGCATATTACCTGCACGCTCCATGTCGTGTTGCTGTGTGGATCCAGCCTCCATCATAATGCAGGTGTGTTGCTGTTGATGTTCCTGGGCTGGAGCCACAACACTTAGGAGTAGCCCCTCCAGTCTGGTGAGGGGGGGGATGTGTGGCCACCGCACCTCCTGTGGCGACCTGTTGCCTGTGGATATCCGACACACGCTGACGGACATTTCTGATTAAATCACTGCAGTGATGTCGTACCTGCTCATATGTCCTATTATGCGTGCCAATGTCATTTACCCTACGGACAAGGTCTTGCCACAGTACAGCCCTCTCCTGCTGATTCTGGCTGGTGCAGGAAAACAGTATGTCATAATCCCGCACCAGGCTCTGGTGTATCTCTTCATCTTCTGCAGCAGAGTAGGCAGGATTTCACTGACGCGCCATGTCCCTGAAAGAGAACACAAACAGGATATCAGCAAACTATGTCAGCAATATATGGCACACATACTATACATGATACTCAACTGTAGTGATATACTACTACTCCCATATGTAGCACGTGTGTCTCTTGGTGGATACACATGTACTTGGCCAGATATCAGTGCTCAGCCAACACCTGTGCAACAATACCTGCCACATTCCATACAACATAGTAGCAAGCCCCATCGGTCAGCACACTGAGACAGGTCCAATGCACAACCTCACTCTGGGGGTTCATACCAAGGTACTGTATGTGGAACGCCATCCACTAGTGTGATCTGGACACAAATTACTCAGCCTGGATATACATATCCCACCACCAGCACAGTAGACTACTTTGATATATATGTGAATAGACAGATTTTCACTTGTTAGGACTGACATGGTATCCATGCAGCCCACTGGGCCAGTGGAAGCCACAACCCACAATGCTGACCCCTTTGCGAATACTTCCCACCGACATCCCAAAGAATGCATGGAACATGCACACATATTTCTAACCCAGACCCTATGCACAAAGGTTAGGCATCATGTCTGGTGGACCCCAGCCAAAGGCAAATTGTCTAACGATAGAAGGAGGCTACTGCAGGACAGAGCAGATTCACATAAAGGGAAGGCATCTGTGGTCAGCACTGGTAATAAGCTACGGTCTCTCATAACAACATCCACGGCCAACTCTGAGAGGGAAATGGCCACGGACACTATAGATAATCACAAGGCCTTCTTCAGTTATGTTAGACATATGGACCAAAAGCCTCAGATATGCTCTGAGTTACTACACACCTACTTAACATTCACTGAACCCACAGATATTGGCAACATTCTGGCAGACAGGTTCAGTGCAAATATCCCCCCTCCCTCTCCCCCACACTTAGAAATACTTATCACAGCTGAATGTAACCTCCCTATCATCTCAGATGTCCAGGTGAGGGCTGCCCTCAGCAAAGCAGAACACACAGCATCAATGTGACCTGATGGCATCCCTGGATGTGTGCTACGTGAACTCCAAGAGGAGATACAACCGCATATAAGACTGATATTTAACCTTGGCCATACTACGGGATATGTACCTGAACACTGGCATACAGCAACAGTGGTCCCACTCCACTAAGGAGGCACCTCTACTGACCCTGGAAACTACCGCCCCATAAACTTAACCAGCCTGGTCTGCAAAGCTATGGAATGATTCATTATGGGACGCATATACAGCGATATTGGGTACCTGCAGACACTTGATCCCACCCAGTTTGCCTTTGTGATGGGCTGATCCTGCCTTTTGAACCTGGTTGACCTTTTCAAAACAGTCACTACAGCCATTGATGAGGGCAAAGCAGTCCATACAGCCTACCTGGACTTGCCTAAGGCCTTCAACACAGTACTCCACTCAGGCATCATAGACAAGCTCATCAGCTTACATGTTACTACATATGTCACATGATGGGTTGCACACTGGTTGAACTACAGAATCCATAATATCAATATTGCGGGAGCCATGTCAGACTCAAAGCCAGTCACATGTGGTATCCAACAGGGCTCTGTCCTAGGACCCCTCTTGTTTGGCATTTACTTCTCAGATGTGAAAGCAAACATGTGCGGGTTGTGGATGACAAAGTTCCCAGATGACTGCGAACTAAGCGCCATAGTCGTTACACCAGCTGACACACACATCCTACAGACAGGCCTCACTGAAATGGACAACTGGTGCCAGAATCATGGCCTAACACTGAATGACATGTAAAGTATAGTCATCCCCTTTGGGTGAAACTACATGCACGCAACTTATCACATGGACATACCTATAGATACAGACCAATGACACATATGGAGGGTTCACAGTATGTAGACTATTAACTTGTTACTTTACATTACCTGTGTTTGTCGCAGCTGGTTGTGTTATCGTTACTATAGCTTCCTGCTGCTGCTAGCCCAGCTTTATACTGACACTGATGACAGCTTCAACTTAGTTTGTCTTACGTGTGTTTTTGTTTGTGTTCTTATTTCTTTTTTTCTTTTTTTTTTCTCTCTCTCTCTCTCTCTGCCTCCAGACGGTGCAATGAAAGTATTGCATGTGTGGAGTGGGTGTACAGGATGCTTTTGTAGGTATCTGCATAAGTCCATGTGATGGCCTCTGCACCAATTGTAAGCCAGCATTTGCTAATTGCATGCAGCCAGTTGTTTACTGATTGCAGTTCTCACTGTGATTTCAGGACAGTGCTATAAAAGGGTATGTGAGATAGGAGTTGCCCTTTCAGATTGTAAGGACGGGGACCATGCTGGTATGCTGTGGACACTGTTCTGTGAGTGTAAAGGTTAGTATCTCTCTCATGATTCAGGCTGTGTTGTAGATTCACATTTCTCCATTCATCTCTCCTGTTTCCTGTACTAAGTGTGTATGTACACTGACACCTACAACTATATATATATATATATATATATATATATATATATATATATATATATATATATATATATATATATATATATATATATATACATATATATATATATATATAAATATACATACATTTATATATGTATAATAACTGACATTATTGCCTACTAGCTACCAACTAGCATGGCTGTTTCTGTTCACACACTACTATTATAGAAATCCACTAGATTTGACAGTAAATATACATGACATGCTTTGTGTACCACACATCCTATATTCCCTTTACATTCATTCCTACTATTACATGATATATATATTTTAGCACAATGTTTTTGTATACCAGTCATGGCTTAATGGTAAGTCATGCAGGCTACTGTTTCCAAGGTCCTGGGTTTGGGACTGACAGTGGGATTTTATTTTGCTTTTGAACTGACTACAGGACCTGTCAATCAGAGTGACTAAGGCACTTTTAAGCAGTTGTAACCGGGTTAGCGCTGGTTTGCGCGGAGCTCCCGCATGTGCACTGGCGTTCAGCTCCGCGCACACCCGCTTACAACCGCTTAACAGTGCTTACTCTGGCGCACACCCGCGCTATTTTCTTTGAAAGAAATGAAAATGGGAATACAGGAAAGTGGTGAAAAAAGGGTCACAAAGAGGGTAAGACAGTAGGGAAACAAGCTTGGGTTTTGCAGGAGGGATGTAGGTAAGGTCCATAGCTGCCCATTTCTTCATCAGCAACAGCTGTGCATATGTTTGTAATTTGGTGTGACATTTGAAATCTTCCACCCCTGAGAGAGGTGTCAGGACAACAATAATACTTGTTGTACAGCCAATTGTAATTGATAGTTTCCATGTCCAGCAGACATGTGTGCAGAATGGGCAGCTATGTATGGGGCATAATTTTTTTGTGGGTACAGAGTGACCTTTTTTTTTTTTTTTTTTTCCAGGTGAGAGTGGTATGTCAGGTAAAGGAAGTCGGTATAGCTGGGGAGGTAGGTTGGGTAGGTCAACAGACAAGACAAACAAGACGCATACAGGGGCAGTGTATGACATGTGTGGGGGGGTTACACAATTGACGGGGACGGATGTTTGGATATCCAGAGCCCATGAGCCCACAGATGGCAACAGTGGAACTGATATCCCCACCCATGGGCAGTTGCCACTGTTCCTTCACTGCCCAGGATGGGGCTGTGCTGGGGGCTGTGTAGGCTGGGCAACAGGCATGCCCGTAAGTTGTGCCACCTGTGCCTCAAGCTGGCGTAGGGGCCCAAGAACAGAGTCCCGGATCTCCCTACGCACCACAGTCTGGACGCTACGGAGGGTGAGTGGTGGTTCTCCTCCGGCCACACTTGCAGAGGGGACGGGCCCCATCCCCTGCAGCGCTTCCACCTGCAGGTGGCACAGGGCCACCGGAGGAGGGTCCAGACTGGGCACTAGTGCCAGGTGCACTCGCCAGCTGAGGTGGGAGAGGTGGGTCCGCTGGAACCCGCCTTCCCTGTCGTCCTATGTTTTGCAATATGTCATGACAGTTTGGGTTAGTAACATACAATACCATTCGCAATTAGTTGTAACAGCATGCATTAGTATTCCCATTAACCAAACACCCAGATATTCACACCATTAAACAGCGAGCATAACACATGCATAATTTGAACAGCAATACACAGTCCAACAACATGCAGGGTTGATTGATGGCAACAGGCCGTCAGGTTTGGATGTATGAACAGGGCAGATGCATCAACGTACATGCAAATATGTATGACCCAACAGGACAAATGTCCAGGGGTGTTAATTGTGATTGCACATACCAATTTCACGTGGAATGGATTATATGTGGTTATAGGGTAGGGTGAAGAAAATATAATTAACACCTTCAAATACCAATACATATGCTGTACATTTCTAATAGCTGCAGATATATACACACTACTGTTCTACCTACAGTTTCCTATGTGATAACTACTTCTAGTTCGTGATAGGACTGTTACTGCTACATCAATATACATTTTATTGTTATTCATACACATTCATATCTGGCTTTGTTCAGCTACATCATCCTGCTACATTTGCTTTATATAGCTATAGACAACTGTGGATGTTTGGTATTTCAGACAATCATACTATCTGCATATTGCAGACTGAGAGCAACATATCCAGATTTTGGGATACACATTCCAGCTGCAGCAACACTTTGAACACATTTCGCAGTTTGGTTCTGCTTGTCACATTCATTTCATTCTGTACTGACTGCAGTATACTTTATTCAGGGGTTATTACTACTTTTTTGGTGGATTCATAACTCTTTCTCACACTCTCTCACTTGTTTTAATTTTACTATTCAGGATGTTACTTACTTCTAGGCTTTATTGACATGTTTTACCTGTAGTTATTACAATCCTTTGCAGCAGTCTCACTTCTGTCATGTTTCAGTATTTCAACAGGGATATATTTCACACATGTGATTTGCTCATCTTCTGCAGCTGTACTTTTCAGCCTGCTGCAGGTTGTGTACTATTATATTACAGGTGGGTCATCTTTATTTCAGACTTTATTTCAGACATTTTCATTTTTCTGTTTGGATTACAGACTGCAACACACTTTTGTAATCAAGCAATACTTGCAAACACTCTTACACTGTTACTTGCACATTTTATTACTTAGTGACTACACTGCACTATTTTGCTAACTGTCATACTTTTATATTTCTTTACAGTTACTGGGAGAGGATTACTGACCTGCCTGGTGGCGCAACCGCACCAGCCTATCACCATAGGCTCTGCGGTTCGCAGAACAGACACCTGCAGCTGTAATATAAATGAAGTAATATTGGAATACACATCTCCATAATATCAGCTAGTTTAATTTCTTACATACATAATTAAATGTAACTTACTCAGTAGTAGGGCGTTGGGCATTTGCCGGGCCTCCTGGATCCAAAGGTTCAATTGGTCCTGCTTACGTCTCTTCAGGTCCGCATGGTGGTGACGGACCTGCTCACCAGTCCTTGGAATCCCTGTGGCACTGGTGAGATCATGAGCCAACCGGTCCCATGCCTCAGCCCTATATGCTCCTCACAGGACCTGGCCCTGCATGAGTTGGGCCTCATGACTGTGGACTAGGAGCCAGACCATATATCTGGACTCCTCAATGCCCCACCTCTGTGCTCGAAAGCAACTACCCTCACCTACTCCTGACATTCTGGCTGCAAGTTAGTTCTACAATCATTTATGCTGTGTATTCCCGCCTATGGGGCTTATATATGCCGTTTTTCCCGCACTTATCTGTGATTGGCCATTTTGGAATTGTATCAGCTTCACAAAACCTGCTTTGTCATGCTCCACTTTCTATTCATTCCTATATATTTGCTATTACTGCACTTCTAAGTACAGCTGTCATGGCTTAGTGGTTCAGTACCTTGACTATGGTGCATGGTATCCTGGGTTCGAACCTGGCCACTGCTTTTTAATATTTTATGACTGTCTAGACAGGCTAGGGGGTGTGTCTGTGTAAAGGCAGTTTTGTTACAGCTTGCTCAACGTTGCCCGTCGGTTAGCTTGTTGGTGCGGTGCGCAGCTCCGCGCAAATGGGTTACGCTGGTTTACACCTCATTTGGCTGTCAGCACGCATATTACGCTCAGCTCAGCTAGGGGCACACAGTTTCAGCATGTTAAACCACTGCTCACCTTCGGGCACTCATTTTACATCTGTTAAACCACTGCTCACCCACGGGCAGATGCACTCACTTTGTTAAACTGTAGCTCAGCTATAGGCACATGTGGCATTTTTTATTATTTTGTTATCTCACATTTCTTCAAAATAAATGGCCTATTTCATTACATTTTACATAAAATATAATTTTATATGTGTACATATATGTCAGGGACTTGTTTCGTGCTTATTTCACTAAAAATAAAAATTGATGTTGTGGGGGCTCGAACCATGACTGCCTGCTCTTCAGCTGACGTCTCTACCGCTATGCTATTGCTTTTTGGCTTACTTTGCATAGTTAGTTCTTATATGCTTTTCCACTTACTGCTAACTGTGGCTGAGCTTCGGGCATGCCCGCGCAAACGAGCGCACTCACGGGCAAACATCTTTACAGTTAAAAAAAATATAACATGTTCATTTATATAATTTTATGTTCATAGTCTGTGGGGGCATGTGTTGTGTTGTGTTTATTCACATTTCCATGTACTCTGTCATGGGGGTTTACTTTGGGCACTTTTACTCTTCTGGGGGCATGTCCGCTTGCAGGGCTCGGCCTACGGACACGCCCCCTACTGTCTTCCACGGACCGTGTTAGCCTTAGGTGTGATTCAGCATGCCCTCATGCATATGCATGACATGCTGACATCACACCGTTTAACTGCAGCCTCCGTGTAAGCCTTGTATCTCTTACACGGAGGCTTCGTGAATCCTGCCCTATATATATAAAAGTTACAGCTGTGCAAGACAACATACATTTGCTATGCTACAAGCTGCGTACACCCGCGCAGGTGCACTTGCATCTACGTATTCTGAGTTACATATGTTTACTGCCACTTCTTTGGGATTACATGTGCCTTATTCCTTATGAAAGTACCACTTTGATTGATGGAATCCAATTAACGGTCACATGCAAGACACGCGGTCACCTTTACATGTATAAATGTTGGCTTTACAGCACAGAGGCATTCATTACACAATTAATATGTGCTATAGTCGTACTTGAACCGGGAATGCCTTTACGTTAGGCGGATGCTCTAACTACTACACTATTGTTGTTCTGCCTCATTTATATGTATACCCATGGTTCATAGCTTCTCTGACATATGTCTCACTGCTTCCCTTACACAGCAGGCATCCATTCTCCTGCTGGGAAAACCGCAGTACTACACTTCTGACATTCCCTGTTTTGTACTGCTCTGGACTCGTGCTGCATGTCTACTCACTCTAAGGATATTCAGAACTCCTACGCTTATAGTCCTCGCACATACGCGTGTTTGATTGTCAGGGTGTTCATGTGCTGGTCCGGGTTTAGGCTTGTCTGACTGGTGACTAGAACTGCCCTGGCGCTGTTCAAATAGCAGACATAGCACATGGACAGAGTTACTCCAGATTTTAACATTCTACCTGTGTTTACAGACGCAGGTGTTTGGGTACCTCTGACCACATTATTAGGTCAGCGCTACATAATATAGGGCGGGGAGTGGTTCCACTACATAATACAGGGTGGGGGGGTTCCATGTGTTTCCCTTCACATTTGACTATTTCATTCATTTATAGATACAATGAATATTATTCTGGACATCAGTTATAAATTCACTACAGGTATGCAATAGTCCTGTCAACAGACGTGACGGTTGGTGTACATATATGTACGGACCTCTGTGATACTCGGGGACTAGTTTCTACAGTGACAGGGACAAGACTATGACAAATCAGGGACAATCACAGACACTTCTACCATATTAGTACTATTAACTTGGAACGTGTTGACAGATTCGTATTACTACTAATTTTCTGCAGTTAAATGCGTCTATTACTCTTCATTGCTGTAAGTAGTCATTCTCATTCAACACCTTTCCTCCAAAGGTCACTGGCTTTGTGAGTGATTAAGAGGCTGGCCAGTTATTGTGCGAATGCTTTGACCATTGGTTGGGTTGACACATTGTCATATGTACAGGTTGGGATATATTCTGGGGACACCAGATTGTTTAGGCCAACACATACCCACGGTCAGTGCAGGTTTAGAACATTCATTAGTTTCCTTGCTGTGAGCCTATACCTTTAGCACTTTAGTTGTTAGTCTGTTTCTTGTATGAATTACGTATTTTCTATCCTGACGTGATCGCTTTAGGCAACTGTTACATGCAGTATGGTACATAGTTATTTCCTACAACCACAGGACTTTTGGCATTGTATCATTGTTGGTCAGGACACACCTGCCCACACAGTAACTGTCCCTCACACAGTGGATCAGGGGATATCCTGTTTACGTCAGTGCCTTCATCACCCTATTTCCATGTGCCACTATGCGAATGTGTGCAATATATTCTCTCGATTATTTGTGTCGGGACACGTGCGTCACGGCCAGGTGTTTGATCCTGGGTAGTAGGTTCTGCATGACCATCTAGGGCTGGACAGTCTCGTGCACCACTACTGCACATTCCAACTTGTGTCCAGGTGTCTACAGGACTGGACATCATGTCTTGATACCCATTCTAATGTTTACACAGGTTACTTATCCCATGAGGGATATCCAAAAATGTAACAAGACTGATACCTACCATTCTTCTGGCATTACGAAAATGTGCTGGGGGGTTTACATGCAAGGGATATATAGTTTGCAATCCTGAAACTGCCTAGGGTGACACTGCCTACTACATATGAGTAGTAGTCAGTATGTGTAGATGTGACTGCGCCAAACTAGTAGGCCAAGTATGGCTGGATTTGGTGGATGTTCAGGTATGGTGGCGGGTTGTGTGCTGTGGAGGGGATGCTGGATATTCCATTATGCATCCAGGTGTGTTGCATTTGATTTGGCCAGTTCCATCAGGATCAATCTGTAGGTATGTGCCGGTGACATTTCTGTACATTTGTATCGCACATTTTAATATTCATATGTTTGTGGGATTGTGTTCTACAGTATGGCCTGTCTGGTTGTATTACAGATGTGTATACATGTTCTTTGTGTTTCTTTCTGCTTCACCCGTTGCTCCCTCATACACCTCCAGTTCACCTATTCTGCATACGACACAGTCTCGCCTTTGAGGATTATACCATTACCCATCTCCCCCACACACATATTCCTGACACTCCATCCATCACTGCTTTGGTTGATGGCACATGACACGGTCAAGGTAACACATTGCATACACTACATATGTCAGGTACCTGTATGGTTGTGTGGACTACCCTGGCATGTTACACCTTCCACATGCTATACATCATGCACATAGGTACACGCCCATACTTAACTTTCATGACATGGTTGGTACACCTGGGTAATACCCGTTCAACTGTGACACATCCTGACAAGTACGGCTTGGACCGCAGATGTGCGGATTTTGGCCGACTGTTCTGATCATTGGTAGGATGCCACCTTTTCCTATGTCCAGGATGGGATATATTCTGGACACATATCCGATTGTACTGGACAACACATACCCACAGTCAACGCTATGGATAATACTGTTCCTTTAAGCCTATATGTTGCCTTATTGTTGTAGCAGTTTATATGCTCCTGTTTCGTTTACATGCTTATTCTATTTCCTGTCACATATGGTATCTTAAATATGGACATACCTATTGTATGTGACTATTACATGCGTTGTGGGATATAATTCTGTCATACGGTCGCTAGAAATTTACATTTATCGTGGATTTGTTATGGACACATCTGCCCAGCTCTGTACTCTCCCTCACAATATGGGTCAGCTGGTGACCCTGACCATTGGGCTGGACGTACCTCTTGGCGGCGCACTAACATGATGCGTTTCACTTCCACTTGGTATAACTATCTACACTGCTTTGGTCTACGGGCACACAGTTTTCAATGTCATTTGTTCGAGGGATAAGGACCCGTTATTCCCTACCATGCATTTGTGTTTGCTTCTTCATTTTGTGTTTGCAGGAACTGTCTTGCATGCTTTACATACGTTTCAGTATCCATGGACACTGACAGATGTGATTACTATTGCTTGCAAATTGTTATATGCAAGCATTTTAGGTTGCACGTTGACAGCTGACATTTCCACGCCTCTGTGCAGCACTTCGACACGCCCTATGCACTCACGCTCCTTTCCTATGCATGTGGCTGTGGCGGCAGCGTGCCTTCATTAATATGCATTTGGTGCTACTGCACCATCTTCATGCCACATGGTTGGCGCAAGCTTAACGCCGGCCTTGCGCCGAGCTTTATGAATCCTGGGGATAATTTATCTAGAGAGGAAAATAAGGCATTACAATTGTTAAAGAATGATACATCCATAGTGATAAGAGCAGCTGACAAAGGATGCCCTACTGTTATAATGGACAGACTATATTATGACTCACAGATGTTGAATTTATTGCAAAATGAAAATGTTTATGAACTTGTTACTGCTGTTGAAGTAGAAAATGTTAAGTATGGATTTCAAACACTTTTATATGATTGTTTATTAGAGCAACGAATTACCAAAGAACAATATGACTATTTTTTGGTAGAGAGGCCATTAATTCTTATAATACAAGGTACTCCGAAAATCCACAAGGATCCAATACATCTGCCCCTAAGGCCCATTGTCTCAGGGAGGGAATGGATAATGGAACCCATATCTATTTATATAGAGAAAATGTTAAGGCCTATAGTTAATAAAAGTGAAGTGATTCTAAAAGATACCAAGCAATTCTTAACTGAGTTATTTAGATACACTGAAGTTTTTTCAAGGACCAGTGAAACACTGTTAATGGTAACATTGGATGTTAACTCCCTATTCACCTCTATCCCTAATGACATGGGTGTAGAGATGTTACGTGAATACTTAACGTTAGATGGAACTCAGGATGGAACTCTAACAGCTAGTAGAGTAGAACTTATATGCTTATTAATGGAACAAGTACTAAAGAACAACATCATGATATTCAGTAATAAGACCTATAGACAAAAAGAAGGTGTAGCCATGGGCACTTCAAGTGCGAATAGTTACGCAAACATAGTAATGGCTAACTGGGAAAGGAAGTGGATAGTATTTGAGAAGTGGCAACAAGTTAAATTCTATAGACGCTTTATAGATGACCTCTTTTTGTTATGGCAGGGTACAGAGCCAGAGCTAATGTGTTTCCACAAGAGCTTGAATGAGAGCACTACCTTTTTAAAATTTGAGATGAGTCATTCAGAAAGTAACATCACCTTCCTTGATGTAATGGTGAACAGGGACCCACAAGGGAGTTTCTCAACCCAAGTATATAGAAAGGAGTGCTACAAGAATACATATATACGTAGAGGGAGTATGCACCCCCAACATATTTTTAAAAATGTTATGAAGGGGCAAGCATTAAGAATTTCAAGATTAACAGCAGAAGAGACAATATTTGAAAATGAGATAGAAGATTTGAGTGGGAAATTCTTAAAAAGAGGTTATAATCACAATGAAATACAAGAAGTAATGACATAAGTTAAAACTTTGAGGCCCACAAAGGGCAAACCTTATTTCTCACAAGGAGAAAGTCAGATGATGAGAAAAATAGATATATCCTACTCAGATAAAGTTAAAATAGCCACGGATTATACATCTGATGTTAGGATTATGAAAGATATTGTGAGGAAACACTAGCCTGTACTTACAAGTGACCCGCATATAAGAGAGCTGGTTGGAGAAGAACCAGTATTTTGCTGTAGAAATAAGAAGTCATTAAAAAGACACCTTTGTTATGCTAGTACAGATAAGAAAGCAAAAGAAAAAGAAAAACATGTAGGAACACTACCATGTGGTAAGTGCAACCAATGTAAATGGATAGATCATAGTAATAAATTTGAACATCCTGATACAGGAATAGAGTTTACATTTAAAGTATTCAAAATTTAATATATCTAGCTATCTGTAACGTGTGTTCATCTTACTATATAGGTAAGATGAATAGGGAATTTAAAACAAGGATAAGAAAGCATTTACTAAGCATTAGGAATTTAAATAAAACTAATGCTTTGGCCAAACATGTGTTGAAAATGGGTTCCACACATAATTTTAGATTTATGGCCATTGAAGTGGTTAGTGAAAATGATAGAGGGGGAGATATAATCAACAAAACAGAAACGTCAGAAGTAAGGTGGATAGTCAGGTTAAGAGGCAACAGATGTAAGGAACTAAATGACAGGATACCATTAAAGCCTATACTAAAGAACAGGTCTCTACGTCAATGAGACCCAGTATGAATAGGAATTATGTTAGCAGTAGTATTAACTATGAATGTTAAATCAAAGTTATGAAGTTTATAACAGAATGGTGCATACTTAGGATGAAACTGAATTATGACATGGGAAACAGTTAAAAAATTTGTTTTATTATTTTTATGTATGTATTTTATATTTTTTATGTACTTGTATATGTGTTTTTATATTAGTAATGTTTGAATAGAAATAATGCAAGTGATTCAAGTTGAGATGAATATCTCTTTAAAATGAATGGGTAATTACTATTTAATTGGTATTACCAATTTAACTTGCCTTATAAATAAGTGGATAGTACTGCTATTGTAATGGTCTGATGAAGTGGGAGATAGTCCCATGAAAGCGCTTACCTACTGCATTTTCGTAATAAAGCTGTGCTTTTTTTCTACAAGACTTGCTCAAGGAGAACATTTTTCAAAGAATTATTTGGTATAGCAAGTTTCTGCTTGGTATATGTTCCCAGGACTTTTGTGTGCACATAATATGGTGATAGGTCAGTAGTCATTTAATTCCATGGAGTCACCACCTTTGTGTAGCAGTATTATGTGGAAGATTTTCCAAATAGTGGGTACAGTACACTCTGTTATTGTTCTGTTGATTAGGATGGTAACCGGATAGGCTATAGCTTCTGCAACTATTTTAAGGTAATCTGCTGGCAAATTGTCTGCTGCGATGGTGGTTGGTTTAAGTTTGCGGAGGAGATTTGAAATAGTTTTGATTAGAACTGGATGAAGGCTAAAGAGGGAGGTATCATCTTGTGTGATGGTTTTATCTTGTGAATATGGTTATTCCAGGCTGTTGCTGTAAGTTTGGGTTTCAGCAAGGGTCTTAACATTTTCAGTAAAGTATTTATTGAACTGAGTGGGGATATTGTCATGATTATTTACTGTTGCTGGCGTGGAGGTTGTAGTTTTACCTGGCTAAAATATAGAGTTTATGGTGGCCCAGAATATTTGAGGGTTGTGGCTGTATTTTTCTTGGAGGTTTTGATAATAGTTGATTTTATCTAGTTTACTATGTTTTTTGGCTTTATTACATATCACTGAGTAGTTTTGTCTTGTAGGGCAAGTTCTGTTTTTATGAAACTATATTAAGGCTTGGTTTCTGTCTTTGAGGACGTTTATTTGTAGATCTAGTTCGCCAAAAAACACAAAAAGAAAAATCTAGCAAACTAAACTTTCCACTGTGCGATATCTTAAACCTCTCATATCAGAGGCAACATGGGATATATGCAAATTACTATTTAAGGATATCAGGTGTTTTTCTTTTTGTGTTTTTTAACCAATTGGTTTTCCCGTGTGACCTTTTTACTCGTTGCTTTAGATCTAGTTAGCCACGGAGCGTACTTAGTTTTTATTCTAATTGTTCTGGTGGATGCATGATGATTTAGTATTTCTAAGAAGGTTGTGTTAAAGTAATTTACTTCATCATCTAGAGGTAGTTGTGTTAGTGTTTTCCAATTACAGTATTTTTGGACATTGATAAAGCTTTCTAGTTTAAAGTTCTTTTTGTTTCTGACTGTTCTAAAGGTTGTTTGGTTCACTTGTTGAGTACTTCTTCTGAGAAGGGAAGTAGGTTGATGGTCACTAAGGCTGTCTGGCAAACAGCCTACTTGTGAAACTAGGGAGGGGTCGGTAATAAGAATCCAGTCAAGAATGGACTGACATTTGGTAGATTTACAGTATCTTTCCTGGTTGGTGAAAAGATAAGCTGACTAAACCCATGGAGAGTGATGTAGGTGGATGGGTTATGACTAGAGCAGTTGTGCCAGTCTATATTAAAATCCCCTAACAAGACAGTTTCCTGTGATAGGGAGTTTGTGATCCATTCTAGTAGGTTTTCCATGTTGGTAATGTTATTACCTGGAGGGAAGTAGCAGCCTATGATATTTATATGTTTATTGGGATTCAGCTTCAGTCTTTAAAGTATGATTTCGGTATTGTTCATTTGTGGGGTATTTGTATCAAGTTGCTATAAATCTAGATAGTTTTGGTATAGTAGTGCTACCCCCTACCTCTTTTGTTTTTTCTATCTCTGCATATGACATTATAGCCTGGTGTTGTTATTTCATTGTTACTGATTTCAGATTTTAGCCAGGTCTCTGTCAGCAGTATGAAATCAGGCTATATATTGCTAGTAAAGCATGGAGCTCATGGACTTTATTTAGGATACTTCTCATGTTGAGGTTGAGGAAGAGTAGAGAGGCTTTGTCTCTATAGATAAGAGCTGTACTATGACTAGGGTCAAGCTTAGGTATAGTGCTAGGACCTGGATTGGGATGAATGTCTCCACTACATGTTAGCTTACGTAGAGTATGTAGATATCGAGTCTGGTGAACTTATAGATTGTTAAGTAATATTTTGGGGTGGTTTGGATTTTGTGTTTAATGGAATGTATTTTATATGGGTAATAGGCATTGAGGGAGGGACTAAATCAGTATGGCGTTATGTGATTATATGATGTTGCAGTGTGGTAGTTGGAGGCTGAGGTTTGCTAGGAGGAGGAGGTGTTGTATGGTAGTTGAGTGTGGTATGTTGTGAAACCTGAGAGTTGAAGTAAAATGATGTTTGTGATTGTACAGTAAAAGGTAGGTGGCATGTAGATTTGTATACAATGATACATTGTTTTGTAAGTGAGTGTGAGTAGGTGGTGTGCGATTGGGTGGAGTATTCTGGTGAATGTGTTTGATTGGTTTGTTTAGAGTGAGGGCGAGGTTTGGTTACAGTGATGTGAGAGTTGATGTGGTAAGGTTTGATTAGTTAATGTGGGTGGTGGGAGATGCTGGATGATAATTGATGGGTGTGGTGTATAGGTGTAAATTAAATTGAGATGGGAGTGAGTGGGAATGGGGATAGGGTAGGGGAGCGGAGAGGGCGAATGTTGCGGGTTGAACCTGCACCGAAGAATGTGAGCAGAATTATCATCAGCTGACTATTCATTTTGGCTTATACATAAGTTGGAAATTATGTTTGGTAAGATTCACATGGTATAAACTGTATGTTGCTATATGTTGTACTTTTTTGTGTAAGTTTTATGAAAAATAGAGGAGGAACCAAGGGACTGGAAAACAAATTAGAGTGAAGTGTTGGGGGAGAGGGAGGAAGTAACTACTGAATAGTTAAAGAGAGGGGAACCCTGTTCTCACAGCACCAGAGTAGTGTGCATGCCAATACTTTTCAGAGCTCTAAAAAGGTATACAGTTTTTGATAAAACATACACTGCCAAGTTTGAAACTTTTCAAACTTTTGTTATTTTTGGTACTGGGAAGTTCCTTGCCGTTCAGCTCTTTGGAAGCATGGTAGCAACGATAAGCAGGGTTAATGCAGTATTTTCCTTTCACAAGATAGGTGTTTAGGGGATGTAAAAGAGGAAAGTAACAAATGGCATCATTAGGGAGGGAAGATGGAGGTAACATGCCGTTGAACAATATAACTGAGTCAATTAGGCCTTACGGTCACAAGCTGGGTTTGAAATAATGTTATTATACTATATTTACTGTAGCCAATTCCTATGGAGACACATAGATAGAGGTGGACCCAAACTATGGTTGCTGTGTGCTAGGACTGCTCTGCAGTATACAGGAAGAGAGGTCCTGGTCTATAGGTGGAATCTAGAGTGGTGATAAGCTAATTTTAGTCAGGGGTAGACAATGGAACTAGCTATCTATGGGATGGCATGTTGGAGCAGTCCATATTACTAGGCTATGTTAATTAAAGGAGTCATACTCCTATGGGGATCTAAGTTCCTGCCTCAGATTAATCAGTAGTAGTGGGTATAGGAGCTGTTGCTCAGCTACAGCATGCAGGTAACTAATCTAGCAAGCTTTCAATAAGACCATCAAGATTAGTTGTAGGACAGCACCGCTTGCGGTAAAACAAAGTACTTTTTAAATGAACATTGGACTGGGCAAACTTCCACTACAGTTAGTAGAGGTGAGCTTTTACAGGCAATTACATATGCAAGACATACTCTGGTTTAGCTATGAGTAACTGTTTAACTGAAATGCAGTATCTATTAGTTAGGTAACACTGTCCTTAGCCCTGTGCTATTTTCCAGCAGTAGCCGCTTGGGCAGTTGCATGTAATCATAAAACTATGTACATACAGTCATAATCTGATAAAGTAAGCTTAGGCAAACAAAGTGATCTCATAAAACCTTGCACACACAGCTATAAACAGTTTAACAAGCCTAGGTAAGCACAGCTTTATCATAAAACTAAGCATTTACAGTCATAAATCTGTATGGCAAGTCTAAATAAGCATAGTAGCATGTCACATTAGATGCACTCAGCTTATACAATAGTGTGTGGAAAAACATATAGCATCAAACAAAAGAAGTGTAATAAAAAAGCATAATAAAAGAATCTTACGTGGCAAGCACACTACAGACAGAGAGGAGACCAGCGTTCTTTCTAGTTACAAGGGAAGAGTTTAAAAATGGTGCCCAGAGCGGCCCATGCATATGCATTTTACTGCATGATTTTTCTGGCTTCCATGTCAAGTAGCTACTGAAGATTGCATTTTTTTTCAAATATCATACACTTTGAGTCATTTCTGCACTCTGTATGTGAATGAATGTGCATGAATGTGCATATAAATAGAAAATATACAGGGTGGTATTCATAGTCACTAAGTGATCCTGTTAAGGCTATTTTCACTGTCCATGAATGAGCACAGCAAAGCCATGATTCAGAAGCCACTTATGCTAACAAGCAATGACAGTGAATAAGCCTAAGCAAGTGAAGTCAGAATGAGATATGAATGAGGAGTGATCTAAAACAGCATATGCTAATGAAGCATTCTCTTGCCTTTTTCAGAATCATTGTGAAATTTTCCCCGCTTTTCTGCACCATCCGCAGATACACTATATGAAGGTGAGTATCACCAATCCTATCTACATTGCAATTCATGGAAATGCTAATCCCTTGCTGCTAGCCTTACTATTTCCTGTTGTGAGTTGCTTGTCTTGGCCAAGACAAAACTGCTTGTACACAGAGGTGCTCACTGGCCAAGAAGGTGAAGATGTCGGCAGAGGATAAGAATTTAGAGTGAACAAGGATATTATAAGGGCCACAGTGAGTATGTATGACCCCATAGGGATACTGGAGGAATGAGTGGACTTCCTATCCATGTGTACACTAATGTATGTATAACCCTCATTATTCTTGCCATGGGGACCTAAAAACAGACTGGGGAGATGCTGGGTATCAAACAGGCAACTGCTTTAAGGATCCTGCAAGCAGTTCTTGGATGTACTCATGTCACATGAGGATCAGTGCATCTATTTCATGGTGGCACCTCAGAACTGAGCCAGGACTACATGTGCCTTTTATGGGGTGGCATGTTTCCTTTAGGTACTTGATGCAATTGATTGCACTAATGTTGCAATTAGAATCTCTTTTGGTCCATGGGGTGAGCAGTACCACAATAGGAAGGGCTACTTTTTCATCAACTGCCAGGTAGTGTGTGATGCATGGGGGGTGCATAACCAGCATCGCTGTCCAGCATCCTGACAGTGCACGCGATTTCCATATCTGACACATTAGCTCACTCTACTACCTCGTCCTTCAAGATCAGATGCCCAGTGGTCATCATGTCAGTAAGGGGAAAAATGTATTTTTCTCTATTCTATTTTATTTAAGATGTTATTTATGGCAAAATATATTACTGAATATTAAACCACCTTTCCTTTGTTTTGTTCCCCCCCAACATCCTTTTTTATTTCTTTCTCTCTTTTTTTCTCTTTCTGGTGTTGCTGGGTATCCACTGAAGCTATGGCTCATGGTACTACTGAGAAGTTCAAGTACAACTGCAAAAAAGACCTATAATACAGCCCTGTCCCAAAC